>NC_091219.1:26100453-26148022 GCF_040958095.1 Procambarus clarkii | reverse complement strand
CCATATAAGTACCATACACGTAACAATATATGTACCATACACATGACCATAAAATGGCCATATAAGTATTATACATAGCTCGTGTAAGTACCATTGATATGCCCATATAAGTATCATACATATGCCCTTCTAAGTACCATAGATATGTCGTTGTAAGTATCATATATGTGTCTTTGTAAATACCATACATATGCCTTTATAAGTACCATACATATGCCAATATAAGTATCATACATGTCTTTATAAGTTCAGTACTTTTCATGGCTTTATGAGTACTATACATATGGCTTTATAAGGACCATCTTATGTCTTTATAAGTACCATATGATGTCATTATAAGTACCATACATATGCCATTATAAGGGCCATACACATGCCATTACAAGTATCATACATGTCTTTATAAGAACCATACGTATGTCTTTACAAGTACCGTACTTATGACTTTATAAGTACCATACATATGCCATTATAGGTACCATACATTTGCTATTATAAGTACCACACATATGGCATTATAAGTACCATATATTTCCTATTATAAGTACCACACGTATACCATAATAAGCACGATACATATGCCATATAAGTACCATACATATGCAGTTATAAGTACCATACATATGCTGTTATAAGTACCATACATATGCTGTTGTAAGTACCATACATATGCCCATATAAGTACCATTCAAAATACTCTCTAAGTAAAGGAATATTATAGAAATTACTTAATTTTCATTACCCATTTTTAATTCAGCTCTTTATTATTATTATTACATGTTTTTCAACAAATTTTTCTTAATAGTATGTTGAGAAAACACGATGAAATTTTTGATATTTGAGACGGCCGTATCTCGGTAAATATGTGTGTAAAGGCCTTCATATTGAAAATTAGCAAAGAAAGCCTTTACAGAAAGAAATATAAATTGCTGTGGTAAACACAATGGTACCATTTTCAAAGCGATTCTATGGCTAGTTTTGATTTTGAGTTTTGAGAAAAATGACGATTTCGCCCGGGCTGCGATTCTTTCCTGGCAAAAGGCTGTGTGGCAGAAAATGTAAGCTGGTCGCTAAAGTGACGTACTGTCCCGTTTTCTGATTTGGGTCCTGTGGTAGGTTAGGCGATTACACCTTAAATTGACCTTTTCTTGACGTTAGGAACCTTAGGAGGACGGGCTGAGTTAAGTACTATACATATGACCATATAAGTACCATTCTCATGCCATATATTACCATACACGTAACAATATATGTACCATACACATGACCATAAAATGGCCATATAAGTATTATACATAGGCTCGTGTAAGTACCATTGATATGCCCATATAAGTATCATACATATGCCCTTCTAAGTACCATAGATATGTCGTTGTAAGTATCATATATGTGTCTTTGTAAATACCATACATATGCCTTTATAAGTACCATACATATGCCAATATAAGTATCATACATGTCTTTATAAGTTCAGTACTTTTCATGGCTTTATGAGTACTATACATATGGCTTTATAAGGACCATCTTATGTCTTTATAAGTACCATATGATGTCATTATAAGTACCATACATATGCCATTATAAGGGCCATACACATGCCATTACAAGTATCATACATGTCTTTATAAGAACCATACGTATGTCTTTACAAGTACCGTACTTATGACTTTATAAGTACCATACATATGCCATTATAGGTACCATACATTTGCTATTATAAGTACCACACATATGGCATTATAAGTACCATATATTTCCTATTATAAGTACCACACGTATACCATAATAAGCACGATACATATGCCATATAAGTACCATACATATGCAGTTATAAGTACCATACATATGCTGTTATAAGTACCATACATATGCTGTTGTAAGTACCATACATATGCCCATATAAGTACCATTCAAAATACTCTCTAAGTAAAGGAATATTATAGAAATTACTTAATTTTCATTACCCATTTTTAATTCAGCTCTTTATTATTATTATTACATGTTTTTCAACAAATTTTTCTTAATAGTATGTTGAGAAAACACGATGAAATTTTTGATATTTGAGACGGCCGTATCTCGGTAAATATGTGTGTAAAGGCCTTCATATTGAAAATTAGCAAAGAAAGCCTTTACAGAAAGAAATATAAATTGCTGTGGTAAACACAATGGTACCATTTTCAAAGCGATTCTATGGCTAGTTTTGATTTTGAGTTTTGAGAAAAATGACGATTTCGCCCGGGCTGCGATTCTTTCCTGGCAAAAGGCTGTGTGGCAGAAAATGTAAGCTGGTCGCTAAAGTGACGTACTGTCCCGTTTTCTGATTTGGGTCCTGTGGTAGGTTAGGCGATTACACCTTAAATTGACCTTTTCTTGACGTTAGGAACCTTAGGAGGACGGGCTGAGTTAGTAACACTATATACCATATAAGTACCATTCTCATGCCCATATAAGTACCATACACGTAACAATATATGTACCAGACACATGACCATAAAATGGCCATATAAGTATTATACATAGGCTCGTGTAAGTACCATTGATATGCCCACATAAGTATCATACATATGCCCTTCTAAGTACCATAGATATGTCGTTGTAAGTATCATATATGTGTCTTTGTAAATACCATACATATGCCTTTATAAGTACCATACATATGCCAATATAAGTATCATACATGTCTTTATAAGTTCAGCACTTTTCATGGCTTTATGAGTACTATACATATGGCTTTATAAGGACCATCTTATGTCTTTATAAGTACCATATGATGTCATTATAAGTACCATACATATGCCATTATAAGGGCCATACACATGCCATTACAAGTATCATACATGTCTTTATAAGAACCATACGTATGTCTTTACAAGTACCGTACTTATGACTTTATAAGTACCATACATATGCCATTATAGGTACCATACATTTGCTATTATAAGTACCACACATATGGCATTATAAGTACCATATATTTCCTATTATAAGTACCACACGTATACCATAATAAGCACGATACATATGCCATATAAGTACCATACATATGCAGTTATAAGTACCATACATATGCTGTTATAAGTACCATACATATGCTGTTGTCAAGTACCATACATATGCCCATATAAGTACCATTCAAAATACTCTCTAAGTAAAGGAATATTATAGAAATTACTTAATTTTCATTACCCATTTTTAATTCAGCTCTTTATTATTATTATTACATGTTTTTCAACAAATTTTTCTTAATAGTATGTTGAGAAAACACGATGAAATTTTTGATATTTGAGACGGCCGTATCTCGGTAAATATGTGTGTAAAGGCCTTCATATTGAAAATTAGCAAAGAAAGCCTTTACAGAAAGAAATATAAATTGCTGTGGTAAACACAATGGTACCATTTTCAAAGCGATTCTATGGCTAGTTTTGATTTTGAGTTTTGAGAAAAATGACGATTTCGCCCGGGCTGCGATTCTTTCCTGGCAAAAGGCTGTGTGGCAGAAAATGTAAGCTGGTCGCTAAAGTGACGAACTGTCCCGTTTTCTGATTTGGGTCCTGTGGTAGGTTAGGCGATTACACCTTAAATTGACCTTTTCTTGACGTTAGGAACCTTAGGAGGACGGGCTGAGTTAAGTACTATACATATGACCATATAAGTACCATTCTCATGCCCATATAAGTACCATTCTCATGCCCATATAAGTACCATACACGTAACAATATATGTACCAGACACATGACCATAAAATGGCCATATAAGTATTATACATAGGCTCGTGTAAGTACCATTGATATGCCCACATAAGTATCATACATATGCCCTTCTAAGTACCATAGATATGTCGTTGTAAGTATCATATATGTGTCTTTGTAAATACCATACATATGCCTTTATAAGTACCATACATATGCCAATATAAGTATCATACATGTCTTTATAAGTTCAGTACTTTTCATGGCTTTATGAGTACTATACATATGGCTTTATAAGGACCATCTTATGTCTTTATAAGTACCATATGATGTCATTATAAGTACCATACATATGCCATTATAAGGGCCATACACATGCCATTACAAGTATCATACATGTCTTTATAAGAACCATACGTATGTCTTTACAAGTACCGTACTTATGACTTTATAAGTACCATACATATGCCATTATAGGTACCATACATTTGCTATTATAAGTACCACACATATGGCATTATAAGTACCATATATTTCCTATTATAAGTACCACACGTATACCATAATAAGCACGATACATATGCCATATAAGTACCATACATATGCAGTTATAAGTACCATACATATGCTGTTATAAGTACCATACATATGCTGTTGTAAGTACCATACATATGCCCATATAAGTACCATTCAAAATACTCTCTAAGTAAAGGAATATTATAGAAATTACTTAATTTTCATTACCCATTTTTAATTCAGCTCTTTATTATTATTATTACATGTTTTTCAACAAATTTTTCTTAATAGTATGTTGAGAAAACACGATGAAATTTTTGATATTTGAGACGGCCGTATCTCGGTAAATATGTGTGTAAAGGCCTTCATATTGAAAATTAGCAAAGAAAGCCTTTACAGAAAGAAATATAAATTGCTGTGGTAAACACAATGGTACCATTTTCAAAGCGATTCTATGGCTAGTTTTGATTTTGAGTTTTGAGAAAAATGACGATTTCGCCCGGGCTGCGATTCTTTCCTGGCAAAAGGCTGTGTGGCAGAAAATGTAAGCTGGTCGCTAAAGTGACGTACTGTCCCGTTTTCTGATTTGGGTCCTGTGGTAGGTTAGGCGATAACACCTTAAATTGACCTTTTCTTGACGTTAGGAACCTTAGGAGGACGGGCTGAGTTAAGTACTATACATATGACCATATAAGTACCATTCTCATGCCCATATAAGTACCATTCTCATGCCCATATAAGTACCATTCTCATGCCCATATAAGTACCATACACGTAACAATATATGTACCATACACATGACCATAAAATGGCCATATAAGTATTATACATAGGCTCGTGTAAGTACCATTGATATGCCCACATAAGTATCATACATATGCCCTTCTAAGTACCATAGATATGTCGTTGTAAGTATCATATATGTGTCTTTGTAAATACCATACATATGCCTTTATAAGTACCATACATATGCCAATATAAGTATCATACATGTCTTTATAAGTTCAGTACTTTTCATGGCTTTATGAGTACTATACATATGGCTTTATAAGGACCATCTTATGTCTTTATAAGTACCATATGATGTCATTATAAGTACCATACATATGCCATTATAAGGGCCATACACATGCCATTACAAGTATCATACATGTCTTTATAAGAACCATACGTATGTCTTTACAAGTACCGTACTTATGACTTTATAAGTACCATACATATGCCATTATAGGTACCATACATTTGCTATTATAAGTACCACACATATGGCATTATAAGTACCATATATTTCCTATTATAAGTACCACACGTATACCATAATAAGCACGATACATATGCCATATAAGTACCATACATATGCAGTTATAAGTACCATACATATGCTGTTATAAGTACCATACATATGCTGTTGTAAGTACCATACATATGCCCATATAAGTACCATTCAAAATACTCTCTAAGTAAAGGAATATTATAGAAATTACTTAATTTTCATTACCCATTTTTAATTCAGCTCTTTATTATTATTATTACATGTTTTTCAACAAATTTTTCTTAATAGTATGTTGAGAAAACACGATGAAATTTTTGATATTTGAGACGGCCGTATCTCGGTAAATATGTGTGTAAAGGCCTTCATATTGAAAATTAGCAAAGAAAGCCTTTACAGAAAGAAATATAAATTGCTGTGGTAAACACAATGGTACCATTTTCAAAGCGATTCTATGGCTAGTTTTGATTTTGAGTTTTGAGAAAAATGACGATTTCGCCCGGGCTGCGATTCTTTCCTGGCAAAAGGCTGTGTGGCAGAAAATGTAAGCTGGTCGCTAAAGTGACGAACTGTCCCGTTTTCTGATTTGGGTCCTGTGGTAGGTTAGGCGATTACACCTTAAATTGACCTTTTCTTGACGTTAGGAACCTTAGGAGGACGGGCTGAGTTAAGTACTATACATATGACCATATAAGTACCATTCTCATGCCCATATAAGTACCATTCTCATGCCCATATAAGTACCATACACGTAACAATATATGTACCATACACATGACCATAAAATGGCCATATAAGTATTATACATAGGCTCGTGTAAGTACCATTGATATGCCCACATAAGTATCATACATATGCCCTTCTAAGTACCATAGATATGTCGTTGTAAGTATCATATATGTGTCTTTGTAAATACCATACATATGCCTTTATAAGTACCATACATATGCCAATATAAGTATCATACATGTCTTTATAAGTTCAGTACTTTTCATGGCTTTATGAGTACTATACATATGGCTTTATAAGGACCATCTTATGTCTTTATAAGTACCATATGATGTCATTATAAGTACCATACATATGCCATTATAAGGGCCATACACATGCCATTACAAGTATCATACATGTCTTTATAAGAACCATACGTATGTCTTTACAAGTACCGTACTTATGACTTTATAAGTACCATACATATGCCATTATAGGTACCATACATTTGCTATTATAAGTACCACACATATGGCATTATAAGTACCATATATTTCCTATTATAAGTACCACACGTATACCATAATAAGCACGATACATATGCCATATAAGTACCATACATATGCAGTTATAAGTACCATACATATGCTGTTATAAGTACCATACATATGCTGTTGTAAGTACCATACATATGCCCATATAAGTACCATTCAAAATACTCTCTAAGTAAAGGAATATTATAGAAATTACTTAATTTTCATTACCCATTTTTAATTCAGCTCTTTATTATTATTATTACATGTTTTTCAACAAATTTTTCTTAATAGTATGTTGAGAAAACACGATGAAATTTTTGATATTTGAGACGGCCGTATCTCGGTAAATATGTGTGTAAAGGCCTTCATATTGAAAATTAGCAAAGAAAGCCTTTACAGAAAGAAATATAAATTGCTGTGGTAAACACAATGGTACCATTTTCAAAGCGATTCTATGGCTAGTTTTGATTTTGAGTTTTGAGAAAAATGACGATTTCGCCCGGGCTGCGATTCTTTCCTGGCAAAAGGCTGTGTGGCAGAAAATGTAAGCTGGTCGCTAAAGTGACGAACTGTCCCGTTTTCTGATTTGGGTCCTGTGGTAGGTTAGGCGATTACACCTTAAATTGACCTTTTCTTGACGTTAGGAACCTTAGGAGGACGGGCTGAGTTAAGTACTATACATATGACCATATAAGTACCATTCTCATGCCCATATAAGTACCATTCTCATGCCCATATAAGTACCATACACGTAACAATATATGTACCATACACATGACCATAAAATGGCCATATAAGTATTATACATAGGCTCGTGTAAGTACCATTGATATGCCCACATAAGTATCATACATATGCCCTTCTAAGTACCATAGATATGTCGTTGTAAGTATCATATATGTGTCTTTGTAAATACCATACATATGCCTTTATAAGTACCATATATATGCCAATATAAGTATCATACATGTCTTTATAAGTTCAGTACTTTTCATGGCTTTATGAGTACTATACATATGGCTTTATAAGGACCATCTTATGTCTTTATAAGTACCATATGATGTCATTATAAGTACCATACATATGCCATTATAAGGGCCATACACATGCCATTACAAGTATCATACATGTCTTTATAAGAACCATACGTATGTCTTTACAAGTACCGTACTTATGACTTTATAAGTACCATACATATGCCATTATAGGTACCATACATTTGCTATTATAAGTACCACACATATGGCATTATAAGTACCATATATTTCCTATTATAAGTACCACACGTATACCATAATAAGCACGATACATATGCCATATAAGTACCATACATATGCAGTTATAAGTACCATACATATGCTGTTATAAGTACCATACATATGCTGTTGTAAGTACCATACATATGCCCATATAAGTACCATTCAAAATACTCTCTAAGTAAAGGAATATTATAGAAATTACTTAATTTTCATTACCCATTTTTAATTCAGCTCTTTATTATTATTATTACATGTTTTTCAACAAATTTTTCTTAATAGTATGTTGAGAAAACACGATGAAATTTTTGATATTTGAGACGGCCGTATCTCGGTAAATATGTGTGTAAAGGCCTTCATATTGAAAATTAGCAAAGAAAGCCTTTACAGAAAGAAATATAAATTGCTGTGGTAAACACAATGGTACCATTTTCAAAGCGATTCTATGGCTAGTTTTGATTTTGAGTTTTGAGAAAAATGACGATTTCGCCCGGGCTGCGATTCTTTCCTGGCAAAAGGCTGTGTGGCAGAAAATGTAAGCTGGTCGCTAAAGTGACGAACTGTCCCGTTTTCTGATTTGGGTCCTGTGGTAGGTTAGGCGATTACACCTTAAATTGACCTTTTCTTGACGTTAGGAACCTTAGGAGGACGGGCTGAGTTAAGTACTATACATATGACCATATAAGTACCATTCTCATGCCCATATAAGTACCATTCTCATGCCCATATAAGTACCATACACGTAACAATATATGTACCATACACATGACCATAAAATGGCCATATAAGTATTATACATAGGCTCGTGTAAGTACCATTGATATGCCCATATAAGTATCATACATATGCCCTTCTAAGTACCATAGATATGTCGTTGTAAGTATCATATATGTGTCTTTGTAAATACCATACATATGCCTTTATAAGTACCATACATATGCCAATATAAGTATCATACATGTCTTTATAAGTTCAGTACTTTTCATGGCTTTATGAGTACTATACATATGGCTTTATAAGGACCATCTTATGTCTTTATAAGTACCATATGATGTCATTATAAGTACCATACATATGCCATTATAAGGGCCATACACATGCCATTACAAGTATCATACATGTCTTTATAAGAACCATACGTATGTCTTTACAAGTACCGTACTTATGACTTTATAAGTACCATACATATGCCATTATAGGTACCATACATTTGCTATTATAAGTACCACACATATGGCATTATAAGTACCATATATTTCCTATTATAAGTACCACACGTATACCATAATAAGCACGATACATATGCCATATAAGTACCATACATATGCAGTTATAAGTACCATACATATGCTGTTATAAGTACCATACATATGCTGTTGTAAGTACCATACATATGCCCATATAAGTACCATTCAAAATACTCTCTAAGTAAAGGAATATTATAGAAATTACTTAATTTTCATTACCCATTTTTAATTCAGCTCTTTATTATTATTATTACATGTTTTTCAACAAATTTTTCTTAATAGTATGTTGAGAAAACACGATGAAATTTTTGATATTTGAGACGGCCGTATCTCGGTAAATATGTGTGTAAAGGCCTTCATATTGAAAATTAGCAAAGAAAGCCTTTACAGAAAGAAATATAAATTGCTGTGGTAAACACAATGGTACCATTTTCAAAGCGATTCTATGGCTAGTTTTGATTTTGAGTTTTGAGAAAAATGACGATTTCGCCCGGGCTGCGATTCTTTCCTGGCAAAAGGCTGTGTGGCAGAAAATGTAAGCTGGTCGCTAAAGTGACGAACTGTCCCGTTTTCTGATTTGGGTCCTGTGGTAGGTTAGGCGATTACACCTTAAATTGACCTTTTCTTGACGTTAGGAACCTTAGGAGGACGGGCTGAGTTAAGTACTATACATATGACCATATAAGTACCATTCTCATGCCCATATAAGTACCATTCTCATGCCCATATAACACGTAACAATATATGTACCATACACATGACCATAAAATGGCCATATAAGTATTTATACATAGGCTCGTGTAAGTACCATTGATATGCCCATATAAGTATCATACATATGCCCTTCTAAGTACCATAGATATGTCGTTGTAAGTATCATATATGTGTCTTTGTAAATACCATACATATGCCTTTATAAGTACCATACATATGCCAATATAAGTATCATACATGTCTTTATAAGTTCAGTACTTTTCATGGCTTTATGAGTACTATACATATGGCTTTATAAGGACCATCTTATGTCTTTATAAGTACCATATGATGTCATTATAAGTACCATACATATGCCATTATAAGGGCCATACACATGTCATTACAAGTATCATACATGTCTTTATAAGAACCATACGTATGTCTTTACAAGTACCGTACTTATGACTTTATAAGTACCATACATATGCCATTATAGGTACCATACATTTGCTATTATAAGTACCACACATATGGCATTATAAGTACCATATATTTCCTATTATAAGTACCACACGTATACCATAATAAGCACGATACATATGCCATATAAGTACCATACATATGCAGTTATAAGTACCATACATATGCTGTTATAAGTACCATACATATGCTGTTGTAAGTACCATACATATGCCCATATAAGTACCATTCAAAATACTCTCTAAGTAAAGGAATATTATAGAAATTACTTAATTTTCATTACCCATTTTTAATTCAGCTCTTTATTATTATTATTACATGTTTTTCAACAAATTTTTCTTAATAGTATGTTGAGAAAACACGATGAAATTTTTGATATTTGAGACGGCCGTATCTCGGTAAATATGTGTGTAAAGGCCTTCATATTGAAAATTAGCAAAGAAAGCCTTTACAGAAAGAAATATAAATTGCTGTGGTAAACACAATGGTACCATTTTCAAAGCGATTCTATGGCTAGTTTTGATTTTGAGTTTTGAGAAAAATGACGATTTCGCCCGGGCTGCGATTCTTTCCTGGCAAAAGGCTGTGTGGCAGAAAATGTAAGCTGGTCGCTAAAGTGACGAACTGTCCCGTTTTCTGATTTGGGTCCTGTGGTAGGTTAGGCGATTACACCTTAAATTGACCTTTTCTTGACGTTAGGAACCTTAGGAGGACGGGCTGAGTTAAGTACTATACATATGACCATATAAGTACCATTCTCATGCCCATATAAGTACCATTCTCATGCCCATATAAGTACCATACACGTAACAATATATGTACCATACACATGACCATAAAATGGCCATATAAGTATTATACATAGGCTCGTGTAAGTACCATTGATATGCCCATATAAGTATCATACATATGCCCTTCTAAGTACCATAGATATGTCGTTGTAAGTATCATATATGTGTCTTTGTAAATACCATACATATGCCTTTATAAGTACCATACATATGCCAATATAAGTATCATACATGTCTTTATAAGTTCAGTACTTTTCATGGCTTTATGAGTACTATACATATGGCTTTATAAGGACCATCTTATGTCTTTATAAGTACCATATGATGTCATTATAAGTACCATACATATGCCATTATAAGGGCCATACACATGCCATTACAAGTATCATACATGTCTTTATAAGAACCATACGTATGTCTTTACAAGTACCGTACTTATGACTTTATAAGTACCATACATATGCCATTATAGGTACCATACATTTGCTATTATAAGTACCACACATATGGCATTATAAGTACCATATATTTCCTATTATAAGTACCACACGTATACCATAATAAGCACGATACATATGCCATATAAGTACCATACATATGCAGTTATAAGTACCATACATATGCTGTTATAAGTACCATACATATGCTGTTGTAAGTACCATACATATGCCCATATAAGTACCATTCAAAATACTCTCTAAGTAAAGGAATATTATAGAAATTACTTAATTTTCATTACCCATTTTTAATTCAGCTCTTTATTATTATTATTACATGTTTTTCAACAAATTTTTCTTAATAGTATGTTGAGAAAACACGATGAAATTTTTGATATTTGAGACGGCCGTATCTCGGTAAATATGTGTGTAAAGGCCTTCATATTGAAAATTAGCAAAGAAAGCCTTTACAGAAAGAAATATAAATTGCTGTGGTAAACACAATGGTACCATTTTCAAAGCGATTCTATGGCTAGTTTTGATTTTGAGTTTTGAGAAAAATGACGATTTCGCCCGGGCTGCGATTCTTTCCTGGCAAAAGGCTGTGTGGCAGAAAATGTAAGCTGGTCGCTAAAGTGACGAACTGTCCCGTTTTCTGATTTGGGTCCTGTGGTAGGTTAGGCGATTACACCTTAAATTGACCTTTTCTTGACGTTAGGAACCTTAGGAGGACGGGCTGAGTTAAGTACTATACATATGACCATATAAGTACCATTCTCATGCCCATATAAGTACCATTCTCATGCCCATATAAGTACCATACACGTAACAATATATGTACCATACACATGACCATAAAATGGCCATATAAGTATTATACATAGGCTCGTGTAAGTACCATTGATATGCCCATATAAGTATCATACATATGCCCTTCTAAGTACCATAGATATGTCGTTGTAAGTATCATATATGTGTCTTTGTAAATACCATACATATGCCTTTATAAGTACCATACATATGCCAATATAAGTATCATACATGTCTTTATAAGTTCAGTACTTTTCATGGCTTTATGAGTACTATACATATGGCTTTATAAGGACCATCTTATGTCTTTATAAGTACCATATGATGTCATTATAAGTACCATACATATGCCATTATAAGGGCCATACACATGCCATTACAAGTATCATACATGTCTTTATAAGAACCATACGTATGTCTTTACAAGTACCGTACTTATGACTTTATAAGTACCATACATATGCCATTATAGGTACCATACATTTGCTATTATAAGTACCACACATATGGCATTATAAGTACCATATATTTCCTATTATAAGTACCACACGTATACCATAATAAGCACGATACATATGCCATATAAGTACCATACATATGCAGTTATAAGTACCATACATATGCTGTTATAAGTACCATACATATGCTGTTGTAAGTACCATACATATGCCCATATAAGTACCATTCAAAATACTCTCTAAGTAAAGGAATATTATAGAAATTACTTAATTTTCATTACCCATTTTTAATTCAGCTCTTTATTATTATTATTACATGTTTTTCAACAAATTTTTCTTAATAGTATGTTGAGAAAACACGATGAAATTTTTGATATTTGAGACGGCCGTATCTCGGTAAATATGTGTGTAAAGGCCTTCATATTGAAAATTAGCAAAGAAAGCCTTTACAGAAAGAAATATAAATTGCTGTGGTAAACACAATGGTACCATTTTCAAAGCGATTCTATGGCTAGTTTTGATTTTGAGTTTTGAGAAAAATGACGATTTCGCCCGGGCTGCGATTCTTTCCTGGCAAAAGGCTGTGTGGCAGAAAATGTAAGCTGGTCGCTAAAGTGACGAACTGTCCCGTTTTCTGATTTGGGTCCTGTGGTAGGTTAGGCGATTACACCTTAAATTGACCTTTTCTTGACGTTAGGAACCTTAGGAGGTACGGGCTGAGTTAAGTACTATACATATGACCATATAAGTACCATTCTCATGCCCATATAAGTACCATTCTCATGCCCATATAAGTACCATACACGTAACAATATATGTACCATACACATGACCATAAAATGGCCATATAAGTATTATACATAGGCTCGTGTAAGTACCATTGATATGCCCATATAAGTATCATACATATGCCCTTCTAAGTACCATAGATATGTCGTTGTAAGTATCATATATGTGTCTTTGTAAATACCATACATATGCCTTTATAAGTACCATACATATGCCAATATAAGTATCATACATGTCTTTATAAGTTCAGTACTTTTCATGGCTTTATGAGTACTATACATATGGCTTTATAAGGACCATCTTATGTCTTTATAAGTACCATATGATGTCATTATAAGTACCATACATATGCCATTATAAGGGCCATACACATGCCATTACAAGTATCATACATGTCTTTATAAGAACCATACGTATGTCTTTACAAGTACCGTACTTATGACTTTATAAGTACCATACATATGCCATTATAGGTACCATACATTTGCTATTATAAGTACCACACATATGGCATTATAAGTACCATATATTTCCTATTATAAGTACCACACGTATACCATAATAAGCACGATACATATGCCATATAAGTACCATACATATGCAGTTATAAGTACCATACATATGCTGTTATAAGTACCATACATATGCTGTTGTAAGTACCATACATATGCCCATATAAGTACCATTCAAAATACTCTCTAAGTAAAGGAATATTATAGAAATTACTTAATTTTCATTACCCATTTTTAATTCAGCTCTTTATTATTATTATTACATGTTTTTCAACAAATTTTTCTTAATAGTATGTTGAGAAAACACGATGAAATTTTTGATATTTGAGACGGCCGTATCTCGGTAAATATGTGTGTAAAGGCCTTCATATTGAAAATTAGCAAAGAAAGCCTTTATAGAAAGAAATATAAATTGCTGTGGTAAACACAATGGTACCATTTTCAAAGCGATTCTATGGCTAGTTTTGATTTTGAGTTTTGAGAAAAATGACGATTTCGCCCGGGCTGCGATTCTTTCCTGGCAAAAGGCTGTGTGGCAGAAAATGTAAGCTGGTCGCTAAAGTGACGTAACTGTCCCGTTTACTGATTTGGGTCCTGTGGTAGGTTAGGCGATTACACCTTAAATTGACCTTTTCTTGACGTTAGGAACCTTAGGAGGACGGGCTGAGTTAAGTACTATACATATGACCATATAAGTACCATTCTCATGCCCATATAAGTACCATTCTCATGCCCATATAAGTACCATTCTCATGCCCATATAAGTACCATACACGTAACAATATATGTACCATACACATGACCATAAAATGGCCATATAAGTATTATACATAGGCTCGTGTAAGTACCATTGATATGCCCATATAAGTATCATACATATGCCCTTCTAAGTACCATAGATATGTCGTTGTAAGTATCATATATGTGTCTTTGTAAATACCATACATATGCCTTTATAAGTACCATACATATGCCAATATAAGTATCATACATGTCTTTATAAGTTCAGTACTTTTCATGGCTTTATGAGTACTATACATATGGCTTTATAAGGACCATCTTATGTCTTTATAAGTACCATACGATGTCATTATAAGTACCATACATATGCCATTATAAGGGCCATACACATGCCATTACAAGTATCATACATGTCTTTATAAGAACCATACGTATGTCTTTACAAGTACCGTACTTATGACTTTATAAGTACCATACATATGCCATTATAGGTACCATACATTTGCTATTATAAGTACCACACATATGGCATTATAAGTACCATATATTTCCTATTATAAGTACCACACGTATACCATAATAAGCACGATACATATGCCATATAAGTACCATACATATGCAGTTATAAGTACCATACATATGCTGTTATAAGTACCATACATATGCTGTTGTAAGTACCATACATATGCCCATATAAGTACCATTCAAAATACTCTCTAAGTAAAGGAATATTATAGAAATTACTTAATTTTCATTACCCATTTTTAATTCAGCTCTTTATTATTATTATTACATGTTTTTCAACAAATTTTTCTTAATAGTATGTTGAGAAAACACGATGAAACTTTTTATATTTGAGACGGCCGTATCTCGGTAAATATGTGTGTAAAGGCCTTCATATTGAAAATTAGCAAAGAAAGCCTTTACAGAAAGAAATATAAATTGCTGTGGTAAACACAATGGTACCATTTTCAAAGCGATTCTATGGATAGTTTTGATTTTGAGTTTTGAGAAAAATGACGATTTCGCCTGGGCTGCGATTCTTTCCTGGCAAAAGGCTGTGTGGCAGAAAATGTAAGCTGGTCGCTAAAGTGGCGTACTGTCCCGTTTTCTGATTTGGGTCCTGTGGTAGGTTAGACGATTACACCTTAAATTGACCTTTTCTTGACGTTAGGAACCTTTCCTTTAGGAACCCACGTTATATGGGCATGAGAATGGAGTACCATTCTCATGCCCATATAAGTACCATTCTCATGCCCATATAAGTACCATACACGTAACAATATATGTACCATACACATGACCATAAAATGGCCATATAAGTATTATACATAGGCTCGTGTAAGTACCATTGATATGCCCATATAAGTATCATACATATGCCCTTCTAAGTACCATAGATATGTCGTTGTAAGTATCATATATGTGTCTTTGTAAATACCATACATATGCCTTTATAAGTACCATACATATGCCAATATAAGTATCATACATGTCTTTATAAGTTCAGTACTTTTCATGGCTTTATGAGTACTATACATATGGCTTTATAAGGACCATCTTATGTCTTTATAAGTACCATATGATGTCATTATAAGTACCATATATATGCCATTATAAGGGCCATACACATGCCATTACAAGTATCATACATGTCTTTATAAGAACCATACATATGTCTTTACAAGTACCGTACTTATGACTTTATAAGTACCATACATATGCCATTATAGGTACCATACATTTGCTATTATAAGTACCACACATATGGCATTATAAGTACCATATATTTCCTATTATAAGTACCACACGTATACCATAATAAGCACGATACATATGCCATATAAGTACCATACATATGCAGTTATAAGTACCATACATATGCCCATATAAGTACCATTCAAAATACTCTCTAAGTGAAGAAATATTATAGAAATTACTTAATTTTCATTACCCATTTTTTATTCAGCTCTTTATTATTATTATTACATGTTTTTCAACAAATTTTTCTTAATAATATATTATTGTTGTAAACAGTTACTTTACATTTTTCAGACCCTAAGTTTATATCACCTATGACAAGTGAGTAAAATGTTGTTACCTGTGATATTTTGGATCACATTTTGTATAAAATTATATATATAATAATGTCTATGTATATATGTAATTTGTGTAATATACATGTAGGATATGACATGACATTATCTTGGATTAGAAAACTCTTTGGCTTATTGAAGGTTCCCCCAGCCAAGGATGAGGCTGTCGGCGGTCACCCATCCTGTGGCCTTCAGTAGATATGCACAGCACTTCGTTTTCATTTCTTAAGGTAACATCCATTTATTGTAAAGTTAACAAAGAAAGATCGGTAAGGCCATTTTCAGGTTTAGTATTTTCATGATAATAAGGACATAACAATGTATTTTGAATTTATTATAAAAATACATCAAGGGCATACAAACAGGAAAAGTTAATGAGTAATCTGTATAAAGATACCCCAATATAAACACCTATATCAGAGATAGTGCCACAGTGATACGTATGGGGTTTGGTTATTGATGCAGCTGTATTATGACCAAAATGTAGGATAAAATTAAACTTTAATCAATCTGTAATGTATGCTGGAAACATTATAAATAGATTTAGATAAATATAATTCATGTTCAGACATAACACCAGGTTTGTGAAGTTATTTACAAAAACAATGTCGTGTTTTATGTACAGAACAAATATACTTGGTGTATTTATATATATATATATAGTTAATATGTATTAATACAAAGTACTTTATATGATTGATATAGGTCTGAAGTTAAATTGCTGTTAACATTCACAAATTTGGCAATATTATCACAGAGATAGACTCAAGAGGCAAAGGAGACGTATAATTCTGGGATGGGTTATCAGTGATTAATGTCTGATCAGATGATTAACTGATCCAGTATCAGAGGAAAACTGATTTATGACTGCACTGCCTGATTTGAACTTCTGGGAAATGAGACAGTTTACCAGTGTTAGACAAGATTACAGGCAACTTAAAGTTACTCAGTAACTAGTGGCTAACATGAATTTTTTTTTAAATTTAGCAGTGCCAGCCACAACTTCCGAGTAGCCTAATCGAAGCTGGACTAATCAGCAACTGATGTTGACTTAGTAAGAGACCAGACAGTTAGACACTAACTGACCAGACACTAACCAGTGCCAGGCAAGGGATGTGCTAGTAACCAGCGCCCGGCAAGGGATGTGCTAGTAACCAGCGCCCGGCAAGGGATGTGCTAGTAACCAGCGCCCGGCAAGGGATGTGCTAGTAACCAGCGCCTGGCAAGGGACTGTGCTAGTAACCAGCGCCCGGCAAGGGACGTGCTAGTAACCAGCGCCCGGCAAGGGACGTGCTAGTAACCAGCGCCCGGCAAGGGACGTGCTAGTAACCAGCGCCCGGCAAGGGACGTGCTAGTAACCAGCGCCCGGCAAGGGATGTGCTAGTAACCAGCGCCCGGCAAGGGACGTGCTAGTAACCAGCGCCCGGCAAGGGACTTGCTGTACAAGCAACCAAGTTATAAGCAACCAACAACTTTTCTGTGACCCATGAAACTACTGTATTCAGTTCCTTGTGCTTGGATTGGTATTGTTTAAGCAATGCCCTCATTAATATTTTATTGTTTAAATACTTCCAATTGCTTTTAAAGGTAATCTTGGGATGAAAATCCATAGAGAATACAGTAAATTATAGGAAGCACTTTTTTTTATTTATAGTTAGTCGAGGGGGGCTGACAGCTCATTACAAAAGGAGACCCGTAGTAGTTGTGGTTTAACATTCATTTAGCAGAGATTAACTTTTAATTATTTCATGTTTGTATATAAATCAGATTCCTAAAATTAGTTTGTTTATACAGACAGATAAGCAACTGCTGAAATATTAGTAACAGGGTTTTGGAAATACTTTTCTTTTTACACAGTACTGTAGATTAATGTACTTGGTTGTGTGGTCAGGGGGGAGGAGGACGGGGAGGGGAGGCCATGTTCCTACATAGCTTCTTTGTATATTTTGTTAATGTTGATTATTAGTTTAGTTATATAGTATTTGATATAGAAACCTAGATAAAGTTCTCATACTTTATGTAACGAACAGGTCAAATTATTTCTGGGGGGAGCCCCCCAGTGGCTTGCTGAAGCTATTTAGAGATTGCTCTATGCAAATGGGGTCCATCAGATGTGGGATTTCTGTTTGGCCTACTGGGGACCACAGCCAAAACCTGGCCTCCTTATAGAGATGTTGTGCTCTGCGTTCCTTCCCAGGGTGCCCGCTAGTACCGCCCCTGCGCTGACATCTCTGGTGTGTTTGGGAGTTTATCCATGAGAGGCCAGGCCACCGAGGTGGAGAGCTTCACTTAGGGTTATTCAAGAGTTCTTGCCTCCTCTGTTTGGACCCTTGGCTAGGGAGATTGTTGGTTGTTCTGGGGTGCACTTGGGCTCGCATGTTTGTTCATATGACATGCAGCAGTCACCAGGCAAAGAGGGACTTGGCAGACCTATGGCATATCCTCAATCTTTAGATTTGAATACCTTCATTCTCTGTCCAACCTCCCACATGACCATCACACCTCAAATGCACCTGGTTTTACAGGCTGACAGTTCCTGTCTCAGAAGATAGGCTCAACTATGTGCACTACTTCACTGGTTCAAGATTGCTTAGTGTTCGTTTTGCCACTGTTTCTTTGTTGTCTTTTGGAAGTTTCCGTTAAGGCTGGCTTGTTCTTTTTCATCTTAGTTGTTTCTAGATCGGCATCTCCTGCCTAATACTATTGAGTCATATCGATAGGCATTGACCAAGCCACTGCTGCTTCTGTTTATTGTTGACTTTTCCTTGGCTCCATTCTGCAAGTAGTTTCATGCATTTTTTCATCTTCAGACAGCTCATGCTGCTCCTGAGCCATACTGGTCTCTTGACTGGGTGTTGGCCTGCCTCTTCTCACCATTTTACAATTCCCCCTTCAGCTTTTAATATCTTTCTCAAAGCTATGTTTTTGTTGACTATTGCCTCTGGCTGTAGGGTTAGGATGCACCAGGCTTTTCTCCAGAGGTGGGGGCTTTCCTCCTTTTGTCCTGGTGGGTGGTTTGTTCATTTATAGCTGCCTTCTTTTCTGGCAAAGAATGAGTTGGCCATCTTTCAGAGGGGTCCATTGATGCTGGGTTTGTCTAGAGGGGTGCATCACTTGTCTGGTGGCGACTCTTCGACATTACCTGTGGGTCACCAGTTCTGCTTCGGTGGATGCCTTGCTGGTTGATCTCATTTCCTTGGTCCCCTGTTCCAAGGCTTGTTTTCCAAGTTGTCTGCAGTGTCATCAAATCTAGCCAGCTTGTGATATACTCTTGGGCCCATGATGTTCACAAGTATGCTGCACTGACCAAAATCTCCTCTAACATATCCTGGGCTGATATCCAGGCTTGGGGTTTTGGCACCCTGGTTAATGTCTCTGGTCCCAAATGGTCATGTGTTGCCTTGGGCTGTTTCTTCCGGCCTGGATTCTCTTCTTTGTCCTAGTGCACACCACCTCTCCTCCCTGGCAAGTCCCATTTTTTGTCTGTGTTTAGCTTCACAGAGCCACCAGAGGTTTCCCCAGAAATCCAGCATTAACTGTAATGAAACGCCATCTTTTGGACAAACTCCGGTGGGTCCTGGACTTTTTCTCTCTACCAGGTTAGTAGATTAATCGATGTGCTGTTCATCAGCTTCAGAACATGGAAGAAAGATGGCTGCATGTGGAAGCCAGGTTGCCTGGTGGTGGCATTCATTATGTAATTATAATTATTATTATGTAATAATTACATAATTATACCAGTTTTGAACGTTTCTGTTCTGTGTGACTTGTCTGTGGAGTTGTTTGGCATTTGAGGCTCTGGTCTCTGTTAATGCTCCAGTTGTCTGTAAAGCTTTGCTGGTTTTCTGGATGCTTTCCCAGTGGGGGTGGAGAATTGTCACTTGCTCTCTGTACCTCTGTAAGGGGGGAGCCAGGTTTTGGTTCTGGTTCCCGGTGTGCCAAACAGACTGATGTGACCCACTTGCCTTGCATGGCGCTATCTCGATAAGAATGCTTCAGAGTCGCTAAGGATCATCCAGAAATAGGTGTTTCGTTACATTCGGTGCTGGATTTTTGTGAAAACCTGATAGTAAATTCCCTCATTTTGCTTGCAGTAGTTCTTGCATTTTTGTTACTATTGAAAATTTGTACATGTAAAATAATTGTATAGCAATAATACAGACTATAATGTGTGAGACATTCATTTGTGTGGTTTATGATTTTTAAAATGGTAAAAAATTTTAACACTTAACATACTGTACTTCAGTTTAATTAGGATAGCTTGTCACAGTTTTGTATGCTTCTCAAACTTCTTTTCTGCATTTGAATTTAGTGTGTCCTGTATAACAAAACTGAGAAAAGACAACAACAATAAAAATCCCGATTTGACTGCTGTTGCTGTTCTGCAAACAGAAAATTATATCACCCTTCACTGTCTGTGGTTAGAGTACTAATATAATCTTTGTTGGGCTTTGCATGCCAAGACCTTCACGTAAACGGCACTGATCTAGTGTTAAAGAGCATCATCTACAGTTCGGTAATCAAAGTGTTGTTGATGCTGTAATACCAAGTTGCCAATTAGTTAGCCAAGGTTATCTTATTTTTACTTGGTGGTTGTATTAGTCTTGATTTTCTCAAATGTCCTCATTACTAACCATATCACTGTTCACAAATGGTCTTAATTATTTTTGATGTCGGCAGTAATTGTCCTCACCAGCGCAGGTCACACTCTGCATCACTTGTGTGGTCCCTAATGGAGGAGCCGCCCTCACTTAGTCGACGACCTACAGCCGGACTCCTGCAATACAACACTTTTCTCAGGGCAGATTAGGACATGTACCATACAGACTGAAAGTAAATTTTATATAATGTTAGCCTTTAGCTATTACAGTACATTAGTTCCCATCTTTTGCCATAATATCTGCATTTATTCCCATTCTTTTGCTAATAATGCACATTCCGTTCTTTATGATATGTGCAGTTGTATGAATTGAGGATTACTGAATTAAAATTTAAGGATTGTTAATAGCTTAGTTATTAACAATCGTTAGCTTGATAGCTAAGCTATTAACAACTTCAATTAAGGATTGCTGTTAACATCTGTTAATAGCTTCAAAGGCACATGTCGAACTATAGTAAAAGTTGTACAGTGGTTGGAGTCTCATCTTTGCTTTCTCTGAGTATGTAACTGGAGAACTGTGATGAGTACCTCGGGTGGCGTGCCGGGCGAAGGGTGTGCTGTTGGTGGTGAGGCTGCGGCCGACGTGTCTTAGGGGAACCGGACGCTGCGGGGGACCCTGTTGCCAGACGCCCACACATCAGACGAGAAAAACTTGTATTACATGTTACTTAAGTACAGATAATTTATATGCTAATATAGTACTTAAAACATTAAACTTAACAAAAAGATTCATGTTAAATAACCTTACAATGATGAGTAGATGAATGGATACCCGCCAAACACACGACAAAACTATGACGTTGCTAAAGCGTTTCAACAAGTTAACACCTAACAGTTGTAACAACCAATATACCAAGTTGCAACAATGTTTTATTATGTCATAAAAACATTGTAACATCTTGTTATAAGTTATAATGAGGGAATCATAGGGACTGTTACGTTGTGTGTTTGCAGGGTAGGTAGATTAAAATTTGATCAGTTATTGTAAAGAGATAAATAAATTTTGAGACCGAAAAAGGCAGCAATATAAATAATGGCTCTGTCTCTGTCCCATCCATCAAAATGGGTAACTGAGGTCAAGATGGATTGGTTCACATTTTTTCCGAAGTAGTGGAATAGGCGCTTTAAGGAACACAACTACAAGTACTGTACATAATTATTGCAGGATAGAGAAAAAAAAATGTACACATGAAGTGCAACAGTTCAGCCCACTCAAAGAAAGCTAATGAAAAGTAGTAGTAGTCAGGGTCTCTTCTTGCAGCAGGACAAAAGCATGTCTTAATGTTTCCTTTCACCTGATGCCTCTGTTCGTCTAGCAGTATATAGGTACTCAGGAGTTAGGCAACTGTTGTAGGTTGCATCGACAGAAAGGTCAGTAATATCTTACTGACACTAATATTGTATGTTTATCTTCATACAACAAGCAGTGCACAAAAAGTGATAAAACAGGTCATAATGGCATTAAAAATGTAACAAGAAATTGGCATAGAGATATGGAGGGAGGCACCAGAGTACCAGCCATGTGAAAATGATATAGCAGCAAAAAGCCAAGGACCAGTCTATATTGTTACATAGTCACACAATGGAGAAAAATAACAGTACAAGATCATATAATAAAAAATGAAGAAACTGAGAATTGTTCACATGGAATGAGACTAGGAAACGTGCAAGAAACTCGATAAGACCTTACAGATCTATAAAACAAAACCAGAGTAAAGATCAAAGGTGGCAAATGACACAACCTGAAGCAACATGAGATAGAACAGCAGTCGCCGAAGAAGTAATAAGACACTTCTGAGAAACTAGATGTAACAAAAGCACTAGGTCCAGATTGGGTATCTCCATGACTGTTGGAGGTGGAAATGTGTTAACGAAAACTATCAAATACTGGAGGGCTGATGAAAACTTGAAAAAAGGCAAATGTACTCCAACACACTACTTGTCTGTTACTTTTGTTGTAAGGACACGGGGACATTTTAACAGTTCCCTTTGTGTAGTGGCAAGAGACTTGCCTGGCGTTTCGTGAGGGCTTTGTCCCGAGTTCGTATCCTGGCCATGGAAGATTTACTAGACGTTAATCCTTAACTGTAACCTCTGTTAACCCAACAGTAAAATGGGTACCTGGTTGTTAAAAAAAGGATTCAGATTCTGGAGAACATGGGATTAAGGACTTGCCTGAAACATTACGCATGTTAGTGGCTGTACAAGAATGTAAGAACTCTTGTATATGTATATGTATACAGTGTGTGAGTGTGTGTGATATATAAGTACCTAACTATAAACTAGTGTCACTTATGTGTACTCTCTGCAAAATACTGGAAAAGTAGTCAGTAAGAAAATAATGCAACATCTGGAGAGGATAAATGTAATAGATGGCCAAAATGTTTCAGAGGGAGGAAAAAGTGATGTCCTGGGAGATCTGATCAGTTCTATAATGGGGGTCACTAAGACATGACAGCCAAAAATAAAAATAGATGGTAGACTGCATTATTTTTAGACTTAAAAAATGTTACTGTTCCACATAAAAGTCTAGTGTACAAGTTTGGAAGACAAACTGCAATAACTGAAAACACTTAACTTGGTAAAGAAGTACTCGATGAATAAGAAACAAAGGGTCACATCTCATGAAGATGTGTCAGACTAGAGGAATATGGCAAACTGCCCCAAAAGGCTCAGTCTACATGGGCAGGTAGCAAACAAAGAATAGCATTAAAAAATATAAGTATGAACTCCCTCAAGACTATTTACACAGCATATATGAGCCCAGTACACAAGTATGAAGCACACGCATGGAATAGCTCCTCATAAATCACTAAAAGAAACTGAAGAAGTCCAGAGGATAACAACAATACAAGTACAGTACCTCTGTTAAGAGGACCAAGTTACAAAAACAGGTTAAGGGAACTCAATTTAATGACCCTAGAATAGAGCAGGACCAAAGGAAACATGATCACTACATATAAAATACAGAGAGGAATATGCAATGTAGATAAAGATCGACAGCCTCTTTAAATTGAGAAAAAAAAAAGACCAAAAAGACGTGTGGATGTTGACACTGCAACTAAGTCAAGCAATGGAAAGGATGTACAGTATACTTATACTTTGTATGGGTGGCCAACTTGCTCAAAACATTAAGAAAGAACGAGTGCTTTTATGCCTATATAAAAAATAGAACCAAGACAAAAGAACTGGCAGGACTCCCTAAAAAAATGAGACCAACTAAGTTATAATTTACATAAAAAAAAAAAAAACAGCCAACACTGAAGTGAGTACTTTACATCAGTGGTTTACACTGGAAAGATTAGTCAGTGTCCCAATACCCCCACAAATGTTTAAAGCAGGAGAAGAGAATGAATTAAGGGATAATCTCATAACGTGCAAAACAATCAAGAAGAGCAATGACACATTAAAGGATTCATAAGCCCCAAAAGCCTACTAATAGAGAATCTGTCAGGTAATTACTGTGCAGAGTAAGCAGTGCTCATAGGTGGTTAACTACCTTGAACTACTGAGCATACAGTAAAGCTACAGTACTACAAAAGCATGATATTAATGACTGGATTATACTTAATGAATTAAGGTAACATGTACGGTAACTAAATATTGCAGTTGAAAAGTTTGTGGCAAACACGTTATTGTTTTTAAAAGAATACTGTATTATAAACAAGATGAACTAGGTAACCTATAATGACACAGCTAGGCCTACTGCGTGTCACACTGCTGTCTACATGGTATGCCAGACTTTCCCTGTTTTCTTGTGATTTTTATCATTACTTTCAAAATACTTGAGAAAAATACCTGGAGGCAGTTGTATACTAATAACACAATGCCTCTTAGGCATAATAGTTTCCTACTAGCTCAACTAAGGTTTTTTTTTTTTTAAGGAAAGAAATCTACTCCATTGACAATCAAGCATGTTTAAGAGAGAAAAATATTTATGGTCGTATTCCATGGACCAGAGATTTCCAAGTTATAAGTGTATATTTCCCTTTCGGTAAGGCAAGTTCGTGAATAAATTTGATACTGGCCTACATAAACAAAGCACAAGGACTAATTGAAGGTTAAGGGGGGGGAGGGGGGTAAAGGTTAAGTGGTGGTAGAGGTGGGGGAAGTGAATTAAGGGGAGCAGCAGTATGACACATGCAGCAGTAAGTGTGACAAACCTACTGGTCCTGAGATGACGCAAGGGGCGGCGGTGATGGGGTGGACAGCGGGCATCAGACCCGGCGTCAAGTACACTGCCATATTCTTCTGTTTCTGAAGCCTCGTAAGGAAACCCCCTCGGTGGCCGGGGCTCGCGCTCATTCTGCCAACAATGATGGGAACTGTATTTGCAAAATATGGATATAAATGAGGAAATTAACATTCTTATGACAATAAAAGTACCTTTGTTATATACATCAATAACATAGATTAGAATATTACAAACCACATCATTAAATTTGGAAATGACATCAAGATTTAACCATACTTCATGGTAAAGTGGGAAGTGAAAATGATAACGAGGCCTAACAAACAGAGCTACATTAACTCCACAAATGGTTAAAAGATTGGCAAATGCTTCTCCTAGAGGGAGCTGATAAATGATCATGACATGCAAGCATGGGAAAATTTCAAAAAGGTCATGACTGAACTTGTTCAAAAAATGAGCCAATAGGAGAAAGAAAAGAAAGGGCACTAGAACACACTAGTAAAAAAGAGCTTTGCTAACTAAGCGGAACCTCTGAAGAAGGTATATATCCACAATCATCATAGATTTTGATACATTCTACCAAAACATGATGGGCTGTGTCCTCCAGTATCCAAATTTATTTTGATATATTAATGAAAGTGGCATGAGGATCTGTGAAGGGTCAACTTAAAGTACTAAGTTAAGCCAACTTACTATGTTAGGAGAATCGACATCATGTAGTGAAGGTGCCTGGTAGACCAGAGCTGTGAAGGCTTTCTGCCCACGTGGTTGTTGGTGGTGGGCGTGTGTGGGCGGTGAGGGTGGCGCAGGGGGAGGGGGGCTCCCTCCACCCATCTGGAAGGTTGCTGTGGCATAGGGGTAAAGATCCTCCTCGCTGTACTCTCCTGCAGGAAAAAATCAGTCACAAAGTTGAATAACGTTAGGGTGTCAGCTGATCAGTAATAGAACAATTCTTTGAGATGAATTAAGGCTAAAAGAATTTTTATGAAAAGCACCTTCTTGAGCATATTCTGCCATTATCAAATTGTCTTAAAGACTTGCAAAGTCAAGATACAGCAGGTACAAAATTATGGTTGAGCTATTTCACCTTATAAATGACAAATAAATCTAGCTGCTTAGTTGACAGTATTATATATGTACAGTTTAAACAACTTGCAAAGGGTGGGTATGTGCTGCACTTATTTGGGAAATGAACAGTTTTTCATATTGGAATTTGCACTGGAAACAAATGTATCATGCTGCTGTTGATATCCTGCAGGATCCTGCTATATCGATCATGTCTTGTACAGACACCAAACCCCCCTCTCAAACCACCTGGATAGTTATCTAGATATTTGTGATGATCTGAAAGTACATTATGGTTCCAATAATAGTCTACTTGCGCATAATGAAATTACCGTAACGTGATGTATAAATGAGCAAACCAGTAGGAGCCACATGGAGGATTCGAACCCACACACTTGGTACTCTCACGTGATCTAGGGCGTGGACCTTGGGAGTACCAAGTGCGTGGGTTTGAATCCTCATCGTGGCTCCTACTGATTTTCTCAATACTACCTGTAAACTGTTAAGTTAATCTTAGTCCTAAACAGAGAATATTCTCAGGTTATAACTATTGTAATATAAGTACTGTAGTTGGTTTAAAATATAAAAAGTCTATTCTTAACTCATTTTCTTTGAAATGGGTTTGAGAATAAGATTTTCTGTATATGAAATTTTAGGGTACACACACAGTTTTTGAATGCCATATTTCACATTTTTTAAAAATAACACACTGTATTAACATAACCAAAAGTAATGGAACCTATTCTAACCATGGACAGAGTTGATAATATATAGTACTGTAGTGATATTATAGGTAGTAGATATCAATAATTTACATGGTGGTTTTGAAGTTATTATTACCTGGGGATCTTCTCCCTAAGGACAGGTTGCAACACGTAGCACATAGTAATGTGTATGATTATACGTTACTTGGATATGACATTTAATGATTATGCAAAACTAGTACATTTAAGTTAAGGGTGAGCAGAGGTGTGAAACACTATCAGGAAGTTAAAAGAAGACAGATGAGTGATTAATACAAGGAACCTTTTGTCTATCAAACCTGTGTTATCTCTGATATCTTGCTGCTGCTGCTGGGGAGGTGTAGGAGCTGGTCTCCTGACGGTGGTGTAGACATCCTCACGCGCTTGCATCGCGGTCTTCTCCTCTGCTGCGCTTGTTACTCCGTCTGGCACCTCCTTCTGTGCCGGGCTGCTGGAGGGACCTGTGTAAAAGTAACATGTTTCTTGTCATATTGTGATGGTGATCGTTTCCAAAATTCGTAGCACTTATAGACTGCATACTTATGAAAAATTTGCAACAAACCTAATTGGCATTATTGTACTGCATCAAAACCTTTATTCTTGTGATTTTTAGAAAGGTTGGAAAAATCTACTTTATGATACTTTACTACAACAAGTTTTAAGGTATACTTAATTCAAATATACTATTAATATTAATTGTGAGGAAAGAGGATATGCTAACAAAACATGAAAACAATATACACCTCTGCGGAGGAAGTATTATGCATTTAACAGAAACGAAAGATGTAATTTTTCCCAGGAGAGAGAATACTCACGCTTCCTGAGGCAGATGCAGACGGTGGCGACAGTGAGGAGGAGAGCCATGGCGGAGACTGCAGCAGGGACCAGCACCCGGGGGTCACGCCACACTGGGGAGCTGGACGGGGCGCTCCCCCACACACTCCCACCAGCGCCCACACCTCCCACTCCTGCAGGGTGCCCAAGATTTGTGAACACTAGATAGGAAATGACCTTAATTTAAAATTTTCCCTAACACTCGTACCAAGTTCATGGATACAACCCTATTTTGAAATTTTTTCCAGCCAACTTGTCCATCCAGTAATTACAGTACCCACAGCGACTCTAGATAAAATGACACAGTTGGACTGTTTCACTCAAAATGAGTCTACGTTTTGTACTGTATTTTGCTGAGGACCCCGAGAAAGAAAGTAATAACTAAATCAGATTTTTCTTAGGCTTAGTATAGTGCATGTATGCACTAAATTAGGTCTAAGATTATGTATACTTGGCCTAGAATTGTTAATTTAGACCTAGACCCTCCAAAGGATACCTGATCAACCAGGCTGTGACTCATACGTCAGGCTGCGAGCAGCCGCGTCCAACAGCCTGGTTGATCAGTCCGGCAACCAGGAGGCCTGGTCGACGACCGGGCCGCGGGGACGCTAAGCCCCGGAAGCACCTCAAGGTAGAAGCACCTCAAGGTAGACTAGGTTAATGTTAGATTCCAGCATTTGCCATGCCCCTGAGGATTCTAATACAGTAATTTTAATTTGTGGGTACAAAAGTCCTGCTGTGAATGCCTTTTGGGGCTCTGGGTACTATCACTTATGTGGGAATGGTTGTGTCAAATTAGTATAAACATTTAGATAGTACATACCTGTGTGTCCCATGCCTGGTGTAGTGACAGTGTAGTGGGCAGGTGTAGCTCCTGCCGCGTTGTGGGCGGTTACCCGCAGTTCGTAGCGGGCACCAGCATCCAGTCCGCCCACGGCAAAGGTGCGGGCGGGTGGCACCTCGCTGCCCACTACCAGAGACAAAGGTACTCAGTCCATGTCAAAAGGCTATTTGTAATTATTATGTATGAAAGGTCATGTTAAAAAACACCACCAGACACTTTAGTTTATCCATCTACCACAACAACAGCTAATCCGCCAGCTTTGTAAAGGGAACATTTTGTGTTCATGTGTATTGATAATCATTTATAATAATTTGTTTTGTTGGGGACAGGAAGCCTGTGTGTACACACACACACACTACTTATATCAAGGACCCTCCCTCCCTAGGTTGAACGACTGACCCTCTGCAGGATGAAACCGGACAATAGTTGCTTAATTCTCGAGTAGCTATTTACTGCTAGGTGAACAGAGCCATTAGGTGAAATGAAACATACCAAATCATTTCTGGCCTGCCAGGAAATCAAACGGATTCCCAATTGTGAGTCCAGAACGAAGCCAACTGTATTTAACGAGTTAGCTGAATGTCTGTGACAATCATATATCACAATCATGATGGCTCATAAGTATACAGTTGGAAAGTTGTCCTAAGTTGTTCACTCTGCAGATTGATGAAGATTAAGCCAGCCAAGAGATGGCACGGGCATGAATAGCCCCGTAAGACAGACTGCCAACACCCTTCACTTGGTGGCCAGCCATGAGAGTACCAGAACTAATTCCTTTTGCTTCAGTTCACTGGCCTCCTTTAGTTTGATATTCGGTCTGGCTGGTCATTTCTTTATTCCAACTACAACAGTCTGTTATAGCAGTCCGGCCAGGAGAAACTTGACACTCCACTGTTGACATTTTATACATGCTCTTCTGCCGGATGTGTGGAGCACTATACATTGTCTTGGAAGGAAAATTTGATTATGCCATACCTAAATATCTCGTGATTACACTGACTGGATTCTTCCCATGTGTGTACGCTTGGTGTTGGAGGCTCCATTATTGTCCAAATTTTACTCGTGAAGGACATCTCCCTGCCATTGTAGATTGACTTTTGTAGATGGGCTTGGTTCCCTGTCCTGTATTTTGGCTGATATCAGCTGTGACTGATATTGTGATCAGCTGTTTTCTATTGTGTTTACTGAATGATCTGTAGTTTACATCGAGAGGAATGTCTTCATTATCGTCTCATGGCTGCCAAGTTTGACTAGGATGTATACCTACCGTTGGAGTTTACATTTATTTTCCTGTGTTTATTTATACTGCTTCCTGGATCTTTGGTGCCAGTATTAGCTGTCCTAATTTTTCATGCATGTTTGACCCTTTTGTATAGTCACTTGGCAAACTGCTATAGCTGCTAGAACATAATATCTTCCTAATTAATATAAATTAGATAATTTTCATAAAAGAATAATTTACAAAATATAAAATTTTCTTAGATTAAGGACCTGCCCGAAATGGTGCGCGTACTAGTGGCTTTACAAGAATGTAATTACTATGCTATGTATCCTCAAATCCCAATGTACCTATTTGTATATATAAATAAATAATTAAATAAATAAATAAATAAATATATCACTGAAATCCTTTCTAAGACTTACCAGTGGTCCAGTGTCTGATGGAGTCCCGGCGGTACTGGACGCTGAAGTGGGTGATGGGGCAGCCACCGTCGCCCCACTGGGCCAGGTACAGCGTCGCTTGTGAACTGTTAGTGGTGACGAACTGGAACTGCGGAGGAGCCTCGGGAGGCCGGCCTTTAGTACGAGCAGCCTCTGTTGATGAGGCCGCACTTGTACCTGTTGGCACAGAGGAGGTGTTGACCTTGAGAGTTCAAGTTCAAGTATGTTTATTGAGACAAGAAAGAAATACATCTCAAAGGGATAGAGTTGCTTAGGTTATTTCTATGAGAGGCAGCAGTCATTTACTCCCCGCCTGAACTTATTCATATATGTCTAACCTACACTTAAAACACGATCCCACGTCTACGACGTCACCTGGTAACGTGCTCCATAATTTAACAACCCATCTTTATCACAATTCAAATCAACTCGCCCATCTACCTCTCAACACACACATGAGCACAAGATTAAAATGTTTTACATAATTGAAAGTTGAAACTAAATGAATACAGTAGCACCCCATATATTAGATAACTCCAGCAAATCAGATTAACGACAGAACATGAGGCAGGTCTGCAGAGACAAAAGCAAATATTATTGAACACAGCATACAAGAAATTATACATATATGAAGAATAAGAAAACACAGCAATAAGGTGGTGATAAGGGAAAAGATTGAAGATGGGAATGTCTTACAAACCCACGGTGAAGCAGAGAGGGGGAACAAGAGGTGTTTAATGCTGCTGCAGCTGTGGTACTCATACCGATGTGGTTGAGGGCGGTGAGGTAGAAGTGGTGCAGAGTGCCGCATCGGAGGTCCCTGGCGGTGAAAGACCTCTGCTCCCCGTTCACGGCTGCTGTCACCCACTCTCCGCCAGCAGACCTGCAGACAAACACATGGTATATTACGGTCTGGCTTGCAGGCGATGAGTCACAATAACGTGGCTGAAGTAATCTACTTGAGAATGGTCCAGGACGGACCTAAACGTCGTCGTCCCTTCACCTTCTAGTGTGTGGTCTGGTCAAACAATCTGGCTTCCAGCCTTGCTACACTGCACTCACCCACACTCACAACTATTAATTCACATTGTACTGTGCTATACTAATCTGAATCGTTGCCTAACTATTCTACATTGACTTGTCATGCCGCTGTAAGGGGTTATATTGAGCTGTAATATGCAATATACAGGTCTGATATACTGAAGCAGTGTACAAATTATACTGAACAGTACATCAATATACTGAGCTTTACTGAAATATACAGATATATACTGAGTGTGCAGAAGTATGAGCTGCGCTGCCATTGAACTACAGTATATATTTTTGGCTGTACCTCCATTGTATCACTTTATATTGAATCTATACTGCCAGTGTCCAGTGCTATGATGAGCTTTGCTACACTGTATTACACAACGGCTCATGTAGTGTAGCATTACAAAGGACTATGTTAATCTATAACGGCGCCTATTACATTTAAAACAATGGTAATGACTTGAACAAAGAGCAAATCTGCCAGCGTGTCACGAGCAGCAGTATGGAAGGAGGCAGAGAGAGGACTTACCTGTAGTGGAGGGTGGCCCCCTGAAGGGCGGCGCCCCCTGTGTCCTCGACGCTCCACTGGACCCTAATGGAGGAGGACGTAGTCTCTGTGACGTGCAGCGACGGCGCTGAAGGAGGCACTGCGCGAGATAACCCCGAAGTCAACAGTCATCAACAGGACAAAATGTATTATCGTACGACTTTACAACTGAAAGAATTCACAAAACTATTAGTCATAACTACCTCACACCACTGTCTGACGCAAAGCTGGCTTGGGGAGGTAAACCCAACCAATTCCCGTTGTTGGCTACATGAATCCTAACACCCCCCCCTCCTCCTCTTCCGCCAATTAAGCCAACTACTGACCTTCCCCAGGATGTAAGCCCACAACCATTTCGACCTCCAAGGTACCTATTTTACTGCTAAAATGAGCCTAGACACCTAGGTGAGAGGAAACGTGCTCAACTATTGGCCCCCTCGCGGGAAATTAACCTGGGTCGCTCGATTGTGAGCTGAGGACGTAGACTACTGTGCTATAGGATCTCAATTAGAGTAATAGATGTGTCGAGGGGTAATATTGACCATTTATGACTGTAAAGTGGCAGAACCACTGAGCCAGCATGAATTTGAAAGGATGGTACAGTACCCAAGTATGACATACTACGTGCAACACTGACCTAGCGTGATATACTACCGTGCAACACTGACCCAGGACGGTGAGGTTGTAGGTGACGGTGTCACTGCCGTGGTGGTTGGTGGCAGTGCAGGTGTAATGGCCACTGTCAGCCCGCTGGATGTCAGCCAAGGTGAGCGTGCCGTCAGGCTGGACCTTGAAGCGGTCGTGTCTGGCAGGAATGAGCTTCCTCTGGTGGGTCCAGGCGAGAGTAGGCTCCGGCACGCCCACCGACCCACACGGCAGGCTCACGTCCTCCTTCCACGCCGCTGTTACATTCCCGCCCACCGCCCACACGCCCGCGGGCACTGCCGGAGGACAGTTATGGTCAGTTAGTGCACGAACTGTAGTCACTTCCGCCCACCGGAGGTAACTCATGCGGGCATATTAGTGCGCCACACCAGTGGGACAATATTATTACACAGAGAAATCACATTAGCGTGATGAATCAATGAGAAAATCCGTAGAAACCATGATGAGGTTGTGCTCATCCTCATCATATATGCTTGGGAACACCCAGAGCATAGGTTCGAATCCTCACCTCGGCTCCCACGGATTTTACAATGATTAACATTTAAATTAACTCAAATCCCTCATAAAAAACTTAGTACATTAAATGCTGTCTGTGATTTACATAATATAAAGGCATTCTATTATAATGACCAATTCAAATAATTATGTATACACAGTATATAGCATTTTGAAACGCCGAAGATTTGGCGTAGTTATGGGACGTCAAAGATTTGGCGTACCTGTGTGTGAAGGCTTGACCACCGCTGTGGCGCTGGCCGGCCCCTCGCCCATCCTGGTCGACGCCGTCACCCACACCTGCGGCGCCCACATAAGACAAGAAGCATCACCAGACTGATTGATTGATTGATGAAGATTAAGCCACCCAAAAGGTGGCACGGGCATGAATAGCCCGTAAGTGGTGGCCCTTTGGAGCCATTATCATTACCTGATACTGGAGATCTGTGGAGATGCGACTGCACCCTGCGTAACGGGAGATGTCTCCCCCGTGTTGATTGATTGATGAAGATTAAGTCACCGCAAGAGGTGACACGGGCATGAGTAGTAGATGTTTGGAGTGAATGTGGTCTTTGGTCGTGTATCAGGAGAAACGCAGTGTATCTATATAGCAATTGAAAGGTGATGAGGGAAGTGATCTGGGATATGACTATGGAGAGAGGACACTGTCTAACTACTTGGGCCACAGAGGATCGAACGCAGACCCGAAGTAGATGGGCAGCCTGGTGGATGGGAGAGCAGCTTCAAGAGTCACTATACCTGCCTACGTTAATACAACCGTCTATGCATTTACATCTATACATTTATAGATTTATACTATACATTTAGCTAGATTATCAAGCTAAACCAATATTATCTATTGCAACAATGTGTATTATTGTTTTTGCTGCAGCTAAACTGTCTTGTGTGATATTATCAGATGTTAATTAAGAAACATTAAAGTTATGCAACGCGCATCTGGCAATAATGTTAATAGGAATTACTTACACATTTATTTACGACATGTAGGGTGAGGAGGATAAGTGTGAGGTGTGAGGTAGGTCATGCAGGGTCAGGTGGGTGGTGAGGGTACTGACCTGGTGTGTGGTGTGAGGGAGGTCATGAAGGGTCAGATGAGTCAGGTGAGGATCCACACGCCGGCTGTGGGGGCCGCCCCGCCCACCCGCCGGCTCCCAGTGCACCGTGTAGCGGCTGATACGCCCATGTGGGCGTGAGGGCGGCGCCCACGACACCACAGCCGCCCGCGGACCTGACACCACGGCCTTCACGCGCGCCGGCGACTCTGGCACTGTAGGCGAAGCAGACATTACTGTCGCTGGTTCAGCAGACTTGTTAAGAGGTGTTACTGGGACAGAGGGAAAGCGGAATCAGCAGCACTCTGGAATGCATCATGTCAGAGGACGTGCAGAAGACACTGCGTCAAAGGACGTACAATAGAGCACGGAGGAGTACAAACTTACCGTCCTGGTCGGTGGTACAGACGATGGCGTGGGAGGGCGTGCCTTCTCCCGCCCTGGTGGAGGCACTGACGGTCAGGGAGTAGTTCGTCCAAGGGAAGAGTCCTGCTAGTGTCGCTCGCTGGCCCTCCGACACCACGCTGCCACTCCGCCCGACACCATCTGCCACACACACCACACAATTTTACAGTACGAGACATGAAGGCGACGAGTCACAATAACGTGACTAAAGTATGTCGTGGCTAAAGACAATCGACTTGAGAATGGTCCAGGACAGACCGAAACGTCGTCGTCCCTTCACCTTCTAGTGTGTGTGGTCTGGTCAACGAGACGTGAAATCTTTTTTTTGGGGGGTCCCACCAGTACATATTGGTACGTTCAAACAGTAACTATAGGTGTGTTATAACTAAGTGAATATGGGTTGCAATTTTGACACATGACAAAACGTGACACCTCGACACACTGTGTGTTAATGCGGACATGTGTCACGAGGAAGCTTTTGTCAAGATCCGACACATGATACGTGTTGTTATGAGCAAGAGAGACTGGGTCCTGGTAAGGTAATGCTCAGGAGAAAGCGCCAATACATAACGCCTATACAGCATTTGGAAGGGATATGAGGATAAGGACAACTCGGTCGATTAAGGCAGCGTCTGGGATGATCTCGGACGTAGGTTCGAATCCTCGTCACGGCCCTTGTGGATTTGTTCACGAGGATACGGATTTATGATAGGACGGAGGAAAGGAACGGAACGAGGTGTGTAGGGAAGGGGATCAATAAAGGCCAGAGAGTAGGGAAAAAGAATAGAGCAAGATAGAGAAGCAGTAAGAAAAGGAGAGAGTGAGAGAAAGAGGAGAGGAGGTAACGCTAAAGACTAGAACAAGGGTTGTGGTACAAACCACAATAGCTGGATTAGTCAGTACAAAAACACACGAAACTTTAAGCTTTAAACAACACTTAAATGGTTAAGAAATTCCTGAGGTCATTTGATAAAGGTCATGAGTTGATTGCAATACACCCAAGAGTGTATATACAGAGCACTCTTAGATTAGAAATACCGACACAAATACACTAAAGAAAAATAAGACCACTAAAGCTAATGTTCACAAAAAAAAAATACGTTTATTACAAAATATATGTCCAAGGAGGACATATTACGTATAACAAAACAGAGCTGAATGAGAAAAGATCAGAAGTCACAAATGAAGTAGGTTTAGAGACAAAAAAACAAAGTAAATACAGTACACAAAACTGATAATCAGTATATTGAAAGAAGTCGTCTCGGTATAGGTCATGCAAATAGAAACGGGATTAACATCCAAAAATCTTAGAAGAAGCAAAGAGGACTAAATTCCCACCAGTTAAACCTAATATTTTGACTGTGATGGAGACAAAAGTTCCATGTCAAAAATATAATAGTTAAAGAGATGGCAACACTTTCAGGAAGGAGATATATACCATCAATGGTGAATTAAATCATACACTCACTTGAAGAAAATTAATATAACACGTGAAGGCTCCTTACATAATACAAGCTCATACGAGCTTCAACAGTTCATGACCGAGGGGAAAAAACAAGAATTAATGGTACACTCCAGTTTCACACTAGTTCAGAAAAATGTAGAAAGAAATATATTCGTGGCAGTGTGGAATATGAGGCAGCGTGGAATATGAGGCAGCGTGGAATATGAGGCAGCGTGGAATATGAGGCAGCGTGGAATATGAGGCAGCGTGGAATATGAGGCAGCGTGCACTGAGGCAGCGTGGACTGAGGCAGCCACTCAGACACTCAAGTGGAGTGGCCGAGACAAAAGAGCGAGCATTAGGCTTACCGTGGGGGGTGGCGTGGGAGTAATAAACGCGGTAATTAATGACGAGGCCGTTCCTGTGGCGGGGGGGAGGGGGGGACCAGGTCACCACCAGGCTCGATGACGTCACGCTCTCACACGTCACGTGACCTGGCGGGGCGCTGGGCTCTGGCGGGAGAGAGAGAAAAATGGAAGAGGAGAGGACGAGATGGGAGAGGGAAGGAGGAAACGGAAGAGAAAGTAGGTATAATGGTAATAAACAGGGAACGTTACTATAAGCATTATTTGTATATACACTTCAATAGCACCCACCCAAGAACGCCCACAACTCACTGTCCTCCAGCGTGGTGGCGAGGGCGGGCGGGGAGGCGGGTCCGGCGCCCTTGGAGTTGAAAGCCTGCAGGACCACGGCGTAGCGGGCGTGCGGGCGGAGGCCGGCCAGGGTGGCGCTGGTCACGCCCACGCCATCCACGCCCACCGTCGTGAAATTGTACGCCCCGCCCTCACCCTCGCTGTGAGAGCAGACCACAAGTGTGAGGTGATGGTGTGAGGGGGGGGAGAAAGCGTTTCGTATGATGAATGAGGAAGAGGGGAGTGAAGTGGGAGAGGTGGACAAGAGAGAGAGAGAGGGGCGGGGGGGGGTGGATAAGAGAGGGAAGAGGGGGAAGGAGTGAGGGGAGGGGGGTGCAGGGGAGAGATTAAGAGGACACAATGGGTCATGTGCATTGTCAAATCTATTTCAATCAACTTAAGTACCAGCCGGTTGACGTGGGAGAAGACGGCTTATTCTGACAGTTACCATGGGAGGGAAGACTAACTTGGAGATAATCACCGAGAGGAAGGGAAGGGATGGGAGAGTGTTTCACCTGGGTGTCCTGGGAGGAGGGAGAGCCTCACCTGTCGTCCTTGAAGCCCAGGTAGTATCCAAGGACAGTGCCGTGGGTGAGGTTGTGGGGCGGGGGGTCCCAGCTGACCTGCAGTGCTGTCGACGACACCGCCACCACCTGCCAGTACGGACAGTCAGGCGAGACATGAGTGAGTCTATATACTCTGCACGCACCAACAGTCCTTCACAACAACGCTAATTTCCTCTAATAAATATATCAAATAAACCAATTTAAGTATTCTGAGGGTGAGAGGACAGAGGGGAAGGGGAGGTGAGCAGGGAAGGGGGTAGTGGAGGGGGGCGACGCGAGGGGGAAAACAGGGGGGGACGCGAGAAGAAAAACAAACACTAACATTAACACCCTGAGGGTATCCTGTCGGGGGCTCCTCGTGCGTGGTAACCCGCAGGGGCGCCGAGGGTTGGCTCCGTCCCACACGGTTCTCAGCCACCAGCGTCAGGGTGTAGGTGGTGGCCGCCTGCAGGTCCTCCAGCCGCACCCTCCGCTGGTCGCCCTCCACCGTCACCTCTCGAGGACCACTCAAACCTGTCAACACACACACACACACAACCACCACCCAAGTCAATATTTTGTAACCCATGCTTCTTTGCTACTACTCTTGCGTAGTGGTGGTGCACTATCTTTCTGATTTAAGTCCTTCTGGTATCCCACACTTAAACAACTTTTTTTCCAAACTACATTGAGCGCTCGAATATCAAACAGGAAAAATCTATCAATTTCCCTGTGACTCCAGACGTTAATTGTGTCAAACACACTAGAATCAATGTGCTGAACCTCAGAACGAGGGGAAACTCGTAGTAGGAACTGGTTAAGAAAAGTGGTGTTTTCTCAGAAGCACCTACCAGGTGATTGCTGGCCGTCGTAGGTGACAATGTAGGCAGTGATGGGGGCGTTTGAGTCCTGAGGTGGCGTCCAGGTGAGTGACAGGTGACGTGACCCCTCTTCTGTCACCGTCACCCCAGAGGGGGGACCCGGCACATCTGAGGGGAAAGGGTGGGGGTGGGGGGGGAAGTCGTATGTTCTTAAAAGCATATTAGGAAGTTAAAAAGTATATCAAAGTTGTAAGTGTTGACCAGACCACACACTAGAAGGTAAAGGGACGACGACGTTTCGGTCCGTCCTGGACCATTCTCAAGTCGATTGTCCTGAGAATGACTTAAGAATGGTCCAGGACGGACCGAAACGTCGTCGTCCCTTCACCTTCTAGTGTGTGGTCTGGTCAAATACTTTAGCCACGTTATTGCGACTCCTCGCCTGCAAAGTTGTAAGTGGTTCAGGAAGAGAGTATAACCACAGTTAAGACCTAAACGTCAGCACAACGACCATTCAAGAAAGCTTACTATAACGCAGAAGAGAAAAGCTTTGAATGATGCCGAGGGAAAAAGACCCAATACTAATGTAACTATTAGTAAACCAAATTTTCAGATGAACCTACATCCCCTTATCAAGGTTCAAGTTCGTTTACTGAGACAAGAAAAAAATATACATCTCAAAGGGATAGAACAGCTTAGGCTATTTCTACACCCCCCTGTACTTATCTAAGTGACGTAAACAGTTCACACCACCTCGATAAAGAATGCAAGTTCATTAGAAAGTTCAGTTTAATAACACTTTACACAAGTATTGGGTCTCTTCGTCCCAATAAATAAAAAAATGGGATTTATTTCGAAACATAATATCTTAATATTTCGAATTACAAAAGCACTATAACAGAGGAATTTGCAGGAATATCTATTGTCCCACAAGAGTTAGAAGCTGTTTTGTATATAACATCACTCAAACTTATATTATTCAAAAAGCTTTATCTGAACCTTTCTAGCGAGGTTGCTTTTTTATGATGTTAGAGAGCAAGTTGTTCCACACATCCCCAAAGCTACTCATGAACCAGAGTTTACGTAAAGGCATACATGAGTTTACACATAAGCGTAAGTTCTGACTTACATGCTTCGGAACTGAACAGCTTCCGCTAATTTGATATCAATAGTGTGCTTAAATCCTCGAGTGATGCGTCTCTGTACTTATTATGCTGTGTGTGTTTTATGAGCATATTTACTAATGCTGCTTGCGCCTGTATATACATACATACTAATCCTCTGTTCCTTGTACTGTTCTGGGACCACTGTACCTGGTTCTAGGACCACTGTACCTGGTTCTAGGACCACTGTACCTGGTTCTAGGACCACTGTACCTGGTTCCGGGGCCACTGTACCTGGTTCCGGGGCCACTGCACCTGGTTCCGGGGCCACTGTGCCTGGTTCCGGGGCCACTGCACCTGGTTCCGGGGCCACTGTACCTGGTTCTGGGACCCACTGTACCTGGGACCCACTGTACCTGGGACCCACTGTACCTGGTTCTGGGATCACTGTACCTTGGACTAGAAGGTGGAAGTCGGCGGTGAGGGCGCCGTGAGTGTTGGTGGCGGTACACACATAGGTTCCGGAGTCACTGAGATGGGACGACCGGAGAACCAGTTCCGACACCTGGCCCGCCTCCACCTGCCGCTCCGACACCTCGTACCTGTGGGGGTGTACCGGGTGGGTTAGTACCTGGTACCTTGTGGCATACCTGGCAAAGTTAATACTTGGCACCTGAGGGGGGGTACCTTAGTGTGTTTGTACCTGGGTGCCTGTGCCACATATGCCGTGAAACTAAAACTAGGTAACGTTCGAAAGGGGCCTTTAAGAGATGTTCCGGAGCTGAGGAGACCAACCTGTGAGGAAGGACGAGGGAGGAGGAGGAGGGACACGATAACGACATACAAGATACCAAAGGGGGGAATTTGAGAAAGTAAACAAAGAGGCATTGTACGGCGCTAGAGACACCAACACGAGGCGACATTTATGGGAAACTAAAAATGACAGATGAGAGAGAGAGGTTCTGCAGGGTAACAGTTGTAAATAATTTAGAGGTTACCTAGGAAGAACCCAAGAGGTTACCTGGGCAGCCAAGAGGTTAATACCTAGTGAGCTAGTACCAGGGCACCTTTAGGGTACACCTGGTAGGTTAGTTACCTGGGGAGCCCTTATAGAAGCTATCCGTGTGGCAAAGAAGTTAAATATATATATATATATATATATATATATATATATATATATATATATATATATATATATATATATATATATATATATATATATATATATATACCTGAGGGGAATGGGAGGGAAGAGGAGGGAGATAGTTACCTGGGGAGCGGAGGCAGGGGCGCCGACCCCCTGGTCCAGGTGAGAGCGAGGGGGACGTCACCGTGGGCTTCACAGGTGAGGCTGGCCAGCCCCCCTACCATCACCTGCTGCCGCTGACTCCTCACGCTGAACCACGGCGGCTCTAACAACCACAAACAACGCCATTAGTTGCTAACACACACACACACACACACACACACACACACACACACACACACACACACACACACACACACACACACACACACACACACACACACACACACTAGCGTACCACAACAACACAATTAGACTCTCTCTAGAACGTCTTAACAGCGATATTGTTAACTGTCTTAACATAAAGATGAAGCGACTTATTAGCGCCATCATTAAGGTGTTCTTACCGTTAACGGCAGCACTACTAACCGTTAACAACCCCCCTTTTGATTCGCCACCAGCGAATTATTTCCCCCTCAGTTAATGGGCCGTTAACTCACCGTTGACGCTGAGGGTGACGACTTTGGAGAGTCCGGCGCCGACACCGTTGTTGGCCTCACACAGGTAGCGGCCCTCGTGGCGGTGGTCCGCCCGACTCACCGCCAGGGTCCCGTTCTCCCACCCGACCACGCCCCCTTCACCAGTGGCCACGCCCACGAACTCTCCGGAAACTGCAGGAGGAAGAGGTGGTGGTGGTAGTTAGCTGCTGGGGAGGGAGGTGGTAGCGCTGGGGGGAGGTGGTAGTTAATATGGTGGTGATACAGGCTTACAGCAACTTTAAGCAGTGACCATTGAAGGTATTCCAGATGGGTTTCTTATAGCCGTGTTTTCAAATCACCGGAACACACGCGATTGCTCCATAGTATCAATACACTCCAAGCCGGAGTGTCTAGAAAAAAAGGGGATAAAAATTTATAGTTTTATAGATGCAAGACATCTATAGATCCTGTGAGGTTAGGAAGGCGGGAAACTCATCTCTCCGAAGACTTCTCCATAGTGAATGGTCTTTAAAATCATTTTTGTCGTATCATTTGCTGTTTAATCTTGAGGCGCCAGAGGTGGAATTGTGACCCTTGTGAAATTGGCTGAGTTTACATACGTATCCGTCAAGGCAATCATGTGCTATTGATTTAGTTCTGAAGCCACCTATTGAGAACACGAATAAATTATTCACACACAATTACGTTCCTAAGTTCCTAATAACTTCATAGCCAGCCATCATGGTGCAGTGGGTAGTGCATATGCCTGGATAGTCTAGGGGGCGCGGGGTTGAATGCAAGGTAACTGCTTCAATATATATTCACAAGTTCCAATGTAATCATCTGAAAATAATTTGAGAATTATTATTCCTCCCAAGTACTACTTCTTAGCTCTTCAGAGACCTTACGAGAGCTTTAAGTCTAATGGTATTACGAGTATATTTACCCCGTGTGAATATCTGGTGTGCCATGCGAGTTTGAGCAGGTTCGAACCTCGTTACCACACTAGATATCAATAAATGTTATTTAAGGTCTCTACCAGCTCGATTTTTTTATGGATTATGGTTCCCAGGAAGGACAAAGTCATAACCAGAAAAGGCATTACTTGACCAATCTAGTCATGCACTGGCCGTTCATCCTCGTAATCACAAAGGATTTCTTTTCGTGATTGAATGTTAACACTTATCTCTCAAGGCGATGCTTCATAGAGGGATGATTTATTTTTATCATAAAAGGATCATTCAACTGGTAAACACAATCGGGTCATATCAAAGGCATCCGCTTCTCTCTCTCTTTCTCCTTGGGTTATGTATTTGTTCTACACAATACCCAATACAGCAAAAAAAAAAAAAAAAACTCAATGTTTGGGAATATAATCTTAAGTTTGTATAACTTCAAAAGGCGAGTTGATAGCACTGTTGTCTGACGGAATGGATTTTGGATTCTGACGGATTGCATGGATCTCGTGTTCGTGCAATATCCATAAAAAAAGTGTAAACAATATCTAATTAATTTCTGTTGTCGGGTGACAGGGAGCCTGTGTATGTATCAACCCGTCCTCAAGCCAGGCTCGCTATAGGAGCGGCCGTCTCCCAAGAAACAGTCATACATTTAAAATATAATTGAAAATACTCTTTTTCGTATATAAACTATATTATTACACAATAAAATTCAATGTGTAAAAATATTAATTTATATACGAGAACAAACCTATTTTTAGGTGTTTATGTTCCGTTGGCGAATATTTTAGTTTGTAGTCAAACTGTCCTCGACTCGAATCCATTACATCCAGCGGTCGACCCCACCGACGCATTTATTAATTTTAACATGCTGTTCATTGAAAATGATAGTTTTCTCCAATATAAACTAATATATAAGCATATTGTGCATATATAAGCGTAGGTTAGGTTAGGTGTTTAGGTTCTGTTGGCGATTATTAGTATTTGTAGTACGTGGGTGAAGCATTTATAGCGTTGTGGTTCGAACAAAAGTCGTCAGTGAAACACTTGTTCCGGAAGTGTTCGAACGAAATCAGTTGCGAGTCGTGAATAAACCGTTTTTCATTCATAAACAGTGGGTTTGGTGGGGTGCCAGTCCGTCCTCCAAACAAAGACCCAAAAGTGATTCCATGCACCCGCCAAACCTACTGTTTATGGATGAAAAACGGTTTACACACTATTTAACTGCTGACGTTCGAATACTTCCGGAACAAGTGCTTCACTGACGAATTTTGTTCAAACCACAACGCTATAAATGCTTCACCCACGTACTACAAATACAAATTATCGCCAAGAGAACCTAAACACCTAATCCTAACCTATGCCTATATATGCACAATATGCTATTATAATTTTTTTTTTAGAAAATTCCGTTTTGAATGAACAGCATGTTAACATTTATGAATGAGTCTGTGGGGTCGACCGCTGGATGGAATGGATTCGAGTCGAGGACGGGTTGAGTTGCGAGTAGTGTAAACTGTTTTTCCTTTACAAAACAGAGGGTTTAGCGGCTTGAATAACGAGCATTTGGCCTTTGTTGACGAGAAACGAGCTCGATATATAATTTAAGCTTATATCGAGTGCCTCCCAAAGGTCTAACTACTCACCTTCCTCAAGATGCAACCCAACGACACAGTTACCTATCTTCCGGATACCTATTTACTGCTAAGACTAAGGAGGCCTTTGGTGAATCAGCCAAACGTGCCCAAACATTTTTGTCCCGTCCGGAAGTCGAACTCTGGATCCCTGATTGCGAGTTGAAAACGAAGCCAACTGCATAGACCTTGTGTCACGATGTAGTTTATATAGTTGTCCTACATATTACCAACCCCCGCCGCTAGCTGGTTGAACAACCGTCACAGAAACTGACTAACGAGTTAATTTAGCCTGAGGCCCGCCGGCAGTTGGCCACTTACGCAGCCCGACAACTGCGCTTTGCTGCGATACGATTCACCAAGCAATCTCCAATTATTTGTTGATGCTCTTTGCAGGATTATAACACCGATGAATTGGTATGAGTTAATTTGTTTCTGTCTGTCATCAATCTTCCCACATCTTACGTTGTCTAAAAGCGATGCCATCTGGGAATGGAATGTCAACTACGCTATTCTAAATGAGAAATAAGGATTATACACAGCAGGAGGTGGTCCCCACTCCTCGCCTGTTTAACTACAGAGTTCCTCGAGTTCTGAACTATATTCAGGACTATAGAATACTTGCTGGTTGGTCACTAAACTATACGGGGGTGGCCTTAACAATCTTCCACAGGTTCTCAGGCCTTAAACCTAATACCAAACCAATATGAACATGGCTCTGAATGAGAGACAGTTCAATACCTTCAAGGTAGTGTTCAGAATGTCATAAAACACAAACACACACACACACACACACACACACACACACACGCACACGCACGCACGCACGCACACGCACGCCAAAATAACACGGAGCTCAATGGCGTGACAGCGCGCCTCAAGCAGTCTCGGGTACAATAAGTCACATACCTGCAGGTTATTGTACGCGGCGCATAACCCAGGCGATGATGGAGTGCAAATGAGTGTGTGTGTGTGTGTGTGTGTGTGTGTGTTGTGATGACGGCTTCTCGGGAGCTCCGCCACACCATTACACCGCCACAAATAACTGTGTGAGCGACCCCAACAATACCTGAGGCCGAAGACTGAGCCAACAGCCAGTGTCCCGGTATCGTGTTTGCCTGCCGTTGCCTCGCTACGATAATTACCAGATACGTAGCCTAGGTGCCTCCTCCCTTACCTTACCTTCACTACCCTTACCTTTACCTTCTCCTCCCTTACCCTTACCTCGTCCTCACACCCCCCCCTCCCTCCCTCACCTTCCCCCTTCATCCCTACCCCACGCCCCCAACCCTTCAAAACACGCCCCCGTTATAATAGTGAAATATTGTGATCGAATTGGTTTGTATTATAATGCCTTGCGAATCAAAATTATTACACGAAATAGCCATTTGTTCGCAGGCCCTTTGAGAACCCTTTGTTGCATTAGATTGCTAAGTTGCTGCCTGAATGCTTTAGTAGATCTTGGAGGGAATATTTTACTAGGGAGGGTTGCCAACGTCTCAGATCAACATTTAGGTAGATTTAAATGATATCGTTTTGCTCTACGAGTTTCGCAATCTGGAATATATATATACGAGAGAGAAAAGGTATTTGTGAAATATATACACCGAATGTATAATACAGTATTGTGGCTACCCCTCCCCATTTTAGATTTCAGTGTTGGTAAGAATGATTCAAATGCATTTCCTATATTCGGTAATGCGATCTTAAATGTATTTAATTTATGGAGAGGTATTCTGAGGTAAAATTTTAGGTATGGTGAATTCAAAAATGGAGACCGCCAGTAAACCCATCTGTGTCGTTTTATTTTTTGTTTGTTTGTCTGTCTACTTGTCTGCAAGCCTGCCTGCCTTCCTGGTTCTATGTCTGCCTGGCAGCCTGCCTGCGCGTTTGCCTGTCTCCAACTTTCTCCCGATATTGTCTCTCCCTTATCTACAAAGATAATTTACAAACATTACTAGAACAAAATATTTCAAAATAACCTCTGACGATAGGAAACTGACAGCTGAATGTTCAGAGATTCTTATATTAGATGTAACTGCTGGCAAGCCAACAACTAGAATGGACAACTTAGCAGTGTCTTAAACCTCAGCTAACCACAGCAATGCCTTAGGCCTCAGCTAACCACAGCAATGAGCCGAGCTGTGATCAGTCCTCAGCTCGCCCTTGTATTGATGTCTCTGAGAGCCCTGATCACAGCGCCAGGGTACAGCCAGTCTTCCCAGTGAGACTACAACCAGGCCGAAACCTATAGGTGAGAATGGTCGGTGACGCCCCTGGGTACTGCCCATGCCCACCCATGCCCCATGCCCAGGGATGTAACCCGCCTCGCCCACAATGGGTATGACTACCCCTATTACAACTTTATCACGAAGATGAGAATCCGTTTAAGATGTCATCCTTTCAAACTGGGTGCTTGGTTAGCAACTTTCCTGCTCAACAATTGTCAATTACACTGCAAACAGCCAATAAGAAAGCCCATTCGATCGCTGCTGTGGCCATCATTGGCTGGTCATGTTCCTGCTAATTACTTAAAGCAATTAGATGCAGCCAATGTAAAGGGCTTGTCTAAGCAATTAGCACGGAGGCAGTTCTAATAACCTTCGAGTTGAAGCACTTGTAATGGGGGGTAAAGAGATGGTACCGAGCACCACTGGTTCGAGGCCCCCCCCCTTGGTCATCCAAAGGGGCCAAGGGCCCCCCCCTCCCCTAGTCAAGGGGCCAACAACTGGTCCAAAGGGAGGGGGGCCCCCCTTAGTCGACTGAATTTGCTCCACACACATGCTCCCACCGTTGTTGGCAATAATAACTTTAACCATATTAACAATCAGTCACTAATTGGTTGTGTCGAGTCCAGATGATTAATGAAATAAACGAATGAAAAGAATAATCCAAATGGACGATGAATAATACATAATATTCAACTCATCGTTTGTGTGTGTGCGTCAATTTGTGTAATTTGTTTCAGGCAATGATGGATGATGAGTTGCAATTCAACTCTTGCCTTTTTTTTGTAAATCATCAATACTTTATTAATAGTATATACTTTATTAATAATCTATACTTTATTAATAAATCGTCTATACTTTTTAATAATTCGTAAGTGTAATATTTTTAGTTTTCACATCATTAAAATCTCGTTTAGGGATTAATTTATCAAAGGGCAAAGTGTGCAGCGGAAAATGTTGACGTTTCGCTTTTTGTTGTATTAAATTTTGGCGTATTGACCAGGCCACCAGAGGCTGCTCGCCCGGACGTGAAAATAAATCCATCTGAAAAAAATTAAAAAACAAATCCAGCATCTTCATCCAAAAAATATATATAAAAATACTAAACAACCATGAATAGAAGACAGACAGGTAGGAAGAGAGACAGGTAGGAAGAGAGACA
>NC_091219.1:26067953-26097953 GCF_040958095.1 Procambarus clarkii | reverse complement strand
TCTCTCTCTCTCTCTCTCTCTTCCTGCTAAGGAAGTCACTTGTCGGTCGAGCGACGGTCACGCTTCATGCGGGTAGACGTTCGATCCCTGATGGTCCAAACACCAAGAGGGTTGGCTACCCATCCAGGCTTCCTATTTCTCTTCATATCTCGTCTTACGTGTTCCTAATGCTTTCCCCTGAGAATTGTTGCTGTTCTGTACAGACCTGGTGTCCGGTGCAAGCAATAAGGAGGACCTGTGATGGTACAATGATCACGGGCAAGTACTGCGGTTCGGGCAGGTAAGAGGTCCAGCGTTGCGTCGCTCTGGTATGATGTAGCCACACCTCACAGGACTCGAGGTGTCAAGAAGCGGTGAGGGTCCTGCTCTTCAGGTATGGTCCCGCGTTCCTGTCACCGAAGGTTCGGCTCACCGTTACTGTGTGTAGCTATTGTTGAGACAAGCGGTATACGCTCTGCCGTCTTCTCTCCTATTGCATAGCTGTCTTGTGGCACGCACACACACACACACACACACACAAACACACACACACACACACACACACACACACACACACACACACACACACACACACACACACACACACACACACCTGAGGCAGGACCAAAGAGCCAAAGCTCATGATTCCCTCCCCCCCCCCGTAAGCACAACTACATGAGTACACACATATTACTCGTCATGTATTTACTCCAATGTAATAGAAATGAGTAATTCCAGTAATAGTAATTACACTAAAAATCGTGGCCCAGGAGCTGAATCTCGTCGCACAGGCACACATACAGCTGAGTGCACAACCCTCACTGATCACCCATGATATTGTTATCATTTATGGAGTAAAATCCTCTAATTATTACCGTATTACAGTAGATTAATTTAATTATACAGATTTAACAAGTTTTAAAGCCCACGATTTTTTCTGTTTTAATGCGTTCATATATGAGCAGCAGTTAATTACAGTAATATTTCGTACCTTGGCCTGCTATATTGCCTATATTATAATGAGAAACAAATCGACTGAATCTATATCAGACAAAAGAATATGTGCGGAATATATATACGAGAGCTATTAATAATAATAATAATAATAATAATAATAATAATAATTATTATTATTAAAATATTATTACACATGGAAATCATAATAGCATGATATATCAATGGGGAAATCACCGGATCAGAGCACGGATTGAAATAACTTCTTGGCGAGTGGCAGACACACGCGTTAAACCACCTGAGCCACGACGTGCATGTTATGGCTCAAGAGTCAGGCACGTGACTGTCAATCACCAAGACGCTGGTTCAATCCCCGCTCTCCTCCAGCGATTTTTCTCATTATAACTAGAATTATTATGTTTATTATGATATAATTCAATCATTACCAACCGCACGTAATCTACCAATATCATTAATTAAATCTAATAATTCCATACTGACTATAAATCTTGCTTAGGTTCATTTAACCAGGCCAAACAGCTGGCTGGATCACTCACCCAAGTTTCAGTTCAAATTATGCTGTCTGAAGGGCGACATGCATGCGTCCTTAAATGGTGTGTCTTGCTTGCAAGCAAGCGTTAGGATCTTGTACGTCGTTATCATGTCCTCTCTATTCCTTGTCTTCCTCCAGTGACGTGAGGCAAGCAAGGTTGAAAGCGACAGATGCCATATTGTTTAAAGTTTTAGACATAATTTAATTATAAACCAACCAATCAGGATCGCACCTGGTTAAAATGGGCCAATCATAATTGGTGTGATCTCAGGATGAATGACATCATGACATCAGACGTCTGATGTCATGAATGACATCATGATATCAAACGTCTGTTGTCATGAATGACATCATGACATCATGACATCAGACACAGACATCAGCGTCAGTAGACCTGACCTTGGCAGACAAGACATGACGATACAAGGTCTCGTTATCCTGCTTTTCGGTGTATAATACACGGAGCGCTTAATTTAGTCCTGGACAATATTCAGGACTAAAGTATACTTGTTGATTGGTCAGCAAGTGGTGACATTAATAACCATCCAAAGTGCAAGCAAGTAGCCCTGTAAAGGCCCTTTAAAAAAAACATCATAATTCCTGAAAAATTAAAATATTTCAGGTTCAGTAGCGAAGATAATACAATAGGCCGTGTAGCGAGCAGATGTCTCCTCAGTATATTAGATCAGAGGATAAGGTAGGTCTTACTCCTACCAGACAGGTGTCAGGTGTGAGCGTGGTTGGTGTAGTAACCGCCCAGAGAATTATATTACATTATAATATTATAATTATATAATAATTATAATAACATGCGTTAAGAAGCAGCATGAATCAGATTTTGTTGTTGTTGACCAGACCACACACTAGAAGGTGAAGGGACGACGACATTTCGGTCCGTCCTGGACCATTCTCAAGTCGATTGTGAGAGTGGTCCAGGACGGACCGAAACGTCGTCGTCCCTTCACTTTCTAGTGTGTGTGGTCTGATCAACATTCTTCAGCCACGTTATTGTGACTCCTCGCCTGCACATGAATCACATATCAAGAGGTCTACACAAAACAGTCAGGTGTGTGTACCTCTCAGTAGACCTATACTAAAGCAGTATAACCAGAGACAATTTAAGAAAACAGGGTGTCAATACTCACCAGTTTCCTTTCGCCAGGCGATGGTGGGGTTGGGAAAGCCTTTGGCCAGGCAGTGGAGGGCGACGGTGCCTCCCAAAGCCACACTGGCACTGGCTGGCTCCACCACCCAAGCAGGGGGCACTGTAGGGTTGTAACAACAAGAGGGTCACCATCCACGCAAGAGTAGTATAAAGTTCATGCACCCATAACTAACTCTCAATGACCCTGTAATACTTCCTAACAGTATTTTCAAAATCAAAAAAATTAGTTTTTGAACATGGCTGTATATTCAAAACATTAAGGAACACACACACACACTGTAGTTCACAGATTTGAAAATGATAATTATTCTAATTCTAATCCTTCGTAATGCAACGTTCAATATCACTTCAACATCTATGATTATTACGTTAATGTTATAACGAAGGGGAAACTAAGCTGGTCACAGGAAAAAGCTTCGAGAACTGATATAATTATCTTGGCAAGGAATAAGATCATGTGTTCATATTGGTAAGTTGCTTTTGTTTACAAGTCAGATGTTTGGTCCAGGCAGTGGGCGCCCCGGCGCGGGCGTGTGTGTGTGGGCGGCGCGGGCGTGTGTGGGCGTCCCGCTGGTGTGTGGGTGCAGGAGTGATGTGTTCAAAGGGAAAGTTGCAGGGAAGACGTCGTCACACAGACCCACACTGTCTTCATCTCTGTGTCCGTCTGTCTGTCTGCCTGTCTCCGCCCTCACCTACGTAGGTGGTGTCACCCATGGATGAGAAATGGTCCACTAATGCACCCAATAGCTTCTCACCAGTGTGGCTTAGTGGGACTGGTGATGGGGCAACAAGCCAGGTGGTGGGACTGGTGAAGGGACAACAAGCCAGGTGGTATGGTTAGTATGGGGGGAGGAGGAGGAGGCAAGCTGGATGGTGCGGCTTTGGCTGGCAGTGAAAGTGAATTATGGTGTCAGCTTCACACGTGTGTGTCAGTGGCTGGGGAAATGACCTCTGCAGCAAATTGGGTAATAAGGGAGGACCTCATCTCGTGTTCTGAACCTGACTAAGTCTGTGTTCTCCACCTCTCTCTCTCTCTCTCTCTCTCTCTCTCTCTCTCTCTCTCTCTCTCTCTCTCTCTCTCTCTCTCTCTCTCTCTCTCTCTCTCTCTCTCTCTCTCTCTCTCTCTCTCCCCCCACAGAGGCGGGGCACAGCTATGGGCGGGGCAGAGACAGCCTCGCCACCCAACAACTCATGTCATCTTAAACTGGCTCTAAATATACACTAAAAAAAGGTCCATGCAACAAGTCATTTGAAGATAATAGTTGGCGAGAGTTGGGGGGCGTGAGGCGTCTTGTGTCGTTAGGAGCCGTCTCGGCCTAGTACACGCGTCCAAACTTACCTGTTGTCAGGTCAAACTATATATTATATATATAGTCTACCCCCCCCCTAAGTGTGTGAGTGGTGGGCGTGGGTAGGCCTACCGCTGACGGTGAGGCGTGAGGTAGTGGTGGTGGTGCGGGCGGCGTTGGTGGCAGCGCAGGAATAGTTGCCGGTGTGGGCGGCGTTGGCGCGGTCGATCACCAGGATGGAGGTGAAGGCGTCGAGCTGGGAGGTCCGGACGTCGAGGCGAGGGTCGAGGGGCCGGCCGTCCTTCGCCCAGGCGAGGGTCAGCGGCTGGTCGCCCTCCTGCACCAGACAGGTGGCCTGCGCGCGCATCCCCGCGCGCGTCCCCTCCGGGAAGGCCAGGCGGGCCAGGCGGGGCGGCACTGCAACACACACACACTCACACACACACCACACGCGGGCAGGAGAAAAACACGAAATAATTTGTCATATGCAATGTTGGTACACGAGCCTGTGAGAGGGGGGGGGGAGGTCACGGCGGCCGCCCCCGCCCCCCCCCACTAAGAGGGGGAAACAAGGCAATTGGCGTGGTTGGAAAAGGGGGAATAAAGAGCGGGGGAATAAAGAAAAGGCGGGAAAAAACAGTCGCGGTAAGTGACCCCGTCGATAAGTTCTCCGACAACACAAACACGTCAATAAATTTGTTCTTGAAAAAAGTGGAGAGAAGAAGCGTAAGTTTATTTTTTTTTGATTTATGTGAGTTTTGGTGTTGATGGTGCAGCTCCTGTGGGCGTGGGCGTACCATTGACGGCGAGGGCGGCTGAGAGGGTGGCCTGAGCCCACTGGTTGGAGGCGCGACAGGTGTACTCGCCGGTGTGGAGAGCGGTGAGGCTGCTGATCATCAGGGCGCTGGAGTAGTCGTTCATGCTGGAGACCGAGACGCCCTCCACCTCCTGCAGGGGGCGGCCGTCCTTCTCCCAGGTGAAGGTGATGGGCGGGTCACCCTTGTTCACCAGGCAGGTCACTCCCGCTCGGTCGCCCGCCTGTAACTTCTCTTCGAAGTGGAATGGTTGGAGTACCGGCGCCACTGTAACATACCTCTCTCTCTGTAAGGCTGCCGACCTCCTCCTCCAGTCTCTCTTGCTCCTCTATATCACTACCTGCTGCTGCTCTATGCCTCTATACTTCCTGCTGCTGCTCTATGCCTTTATACTTCCTGCTGCTGCTCTATGCCTCTATACTTCCTGCTGCTGCTCTATGCCTCTATACTTCCTGCTGCTGTTCTATGCCTCTATACTTCCTGCTGCTGCTCTATGCCTCTATACTTCCTGCTGCTGCTCTATGCCTCTATACTTCCTGCTGCTGTTCTATGCCTCTATACTTCCTGCTGCTGCTCTATGCCTCTATACTTCCTGCTGCTGCTGCTCTATGCCTCTATACTTCCTGCTGCTGCTGCTCTATGCCTCTATACTTCCTGCTGCTGCTCTATGCCTCTATACTTCCTGCTGCTGCTCTATGCCTCTATACTTCCTGCTGCTGCTCTATGTCTCTATACTTCCTGCTGCTGCTCTATGCCTCTATACTTCCTGCTGCTGCTCTATGCCTCTATACTTCCTGCTGCTGCTCTATGCCTCTATACTACCTGCTGCTGCTCTATGCCTCTATACTTCCTGCTGCTGCTCTATGCCTCTATACTTCCTGCTGCTGCTCTATGCCTCTATACTTCCTGCTGCTGCTCTATGCTTCTATACTTCCTGCTGCTGCTCTATGCCTCTATACTTCCTGCTGCTGCTCTATGCCTCTATACTTCCTACATTAATGGAACTCATTAATGGTGCTACATTAATGAGTCTCCCAACTGAAGAACTATGAGCCTACCTAACCCTAATGAGGTGTGCTTGTCTACCTCACTAACTTATATCATTATATTCAGGCACCCTTTTGTTGATATTTGTTGACATTCATCAGCTGATCTGCGCCGGCACTCATCAGCTGATCTGTGTTGATACTCATCAGCTGATTTGTGATAACATCAGCTAATCTATGTTGACAACAATGAACTAAATGTGACTTACTAACTGCCAGTTAATCTGTTTTGACAAATGATCATGTAATCTGGGTGGTGTTCGTGGATTAACATTAATTCAATTATATATCGACAGTTTGATCGTTAGAGATTTGCTGTGTCGCGTATTTGTCTTAATGAGATTTAGCTAGCCAGGACACAAATTTATATACTGTATATATGAAAATCAACAAATACATTACATCAAAAAATCTGGAAAAAAACTACAATAGTTAGTTTGGAAAGGCTGAAGCTGTATAAATAGTTTGTGTTTTATCTTTTCGATATATATATATATATATATATATATATATATATATATATATATATATATATATATATATATATATATATATATATATATATATATATATATATAATCTGTCCTTTTTTAAGCAGTCTTCAGAGGCAGTCTTTGCTCTATATATGTGCTATTGAAACTTGAATATTATCAAATAGGTCAGATCAACTCTCCAAAGTTGATTTTAAGCACAAGATCACATTAATTTTACTGACACATTTTACAAAACGTAACTAAGCATTCTTAGAGGCAGAGGGAAATTGAATTAAAAATATAAATTGATATATAGTGTAGGTGAGTGTGTTGAGAGGAGAGGCGGTTGTGCCCTGTCGAGATGACAGGATTAACCTATATTATGGTTAATGTTGCCGTCTATATTGCCACCGTTCCAGTCATTGGTGGACAGGAACGGTGGGGGGAGTCAGTTCATTTTTGGTTGTGGCGACGGAAGAACGTTCCTAGATGGCAACTATAGGGTGTTCGTGATTGGATATGAAATACTTTAGCTATGTTCAATCTCCTGCTGTTGTTTCTGGTCGAGTATTCGGTGTTGGTGGTCAGTATGTTCCCTATGATAGTCTGCATACGTGTAGGAATGATGTTATTTGTATTGGAGTCTCGTTGCCTGTGCGCTGTGTGGCAACTTGAGAGAGAGATGTTGTCGTTCCACCAATATACTGATAGCACTGAAAATGATATTCCCCCCCCCCAAGTGTAAATTTAAAGACAATACAAAACATTTGTCTTACTGAAGGTGTTTCAATAATGCCCGAAACGCTATGCGTACTAGTGGCTTTAGGTATTGTATGTACTATCTCTATCTTTAAATCCAATATTATGTATGTAAGTTGACCAGACCACACACTAGAAGGTGAAGGGACGACGAGGTTTCAGTCCGTCCTGGACCTAACCGAACCAGGGTTTCGGCTTTAGTGGAAGCCGAAACCCTTTGTATTTATCTTCCCTCTACCTCTATGGATGCTAAAGTGAACTTAGCAAAAATGCGTCTTCCATACTTCCGTCTTCAGTAACTTCCTTCCATACACCTGGCCTCTCCGTTTTGTGTACAAGAATACACCTTCATGGAACGCTACAAAATTTCAGAGGGTCCCCTAGCAACATTCTTAGGAACACTTACAGACAGTCCCAATCTTTCACATTGACGTTGCTCATTTTTCTCAGGGACATTACCAATCATCTCAAGAAAACCATCAATCTTCCCAAGGACACTTAACACCATTACCACTCTTCTCATAGATATCTGCAATCTTTCCAGGGACATTACTGATCTTCCTAGGGACATCATTAGCGTTCCCAGATGCACTACCACTCTCACTAGGGGCCAGTCTCTTCAGGGGGGGACGCTACCATGTTTCGCGCAGCGCTACAAATGTTCCCCAGGGGACTCTACTGAATTTCAGCAGTCTCCCAGGACCTATTCATGACGCGGACGGTGAGGAGCTGGGTGTCTCCCTCCCCCAGGATGCCCCAGGATGCCCCAGGATGCCCCAGGCTGTCCCAGGATGCCCCAAGACCTACCCATGACGCGGACGGTGAGGAGCTGGGTGTCGGAGAGGCCCTGCCTGGTGGAGGCGGTGCAGGAGTACTGGCCGTCGTCAGTGCCGCGGGTGACCTGCTCCACCACCAGCGTCCCATTGGCGTGTACCCTCTGTCGGTGGGTGGTGGGCAGCCGGACCCCGTCTGTGGGGATAGGAGAGAGAGAGAGACACGTTATGGAGACACTCCCTAGGCTCGCTCCCTAGTCCACCCTTCCTCTGTGTACACAAAATCTGTTATCAACCCTCCGAGATCAGGATCTAGTTTAGTATCACCTGATGCTTACTGGATAAGAACGTTTTCTTCGAGTCCTTGAAACCTAGGAATTTTTTTAATTTGAACTCCAGGATTGGAATTCTCCCAGGATTGGAATTCTTCCAGGATTGGAATTCTTCCAGAACTGGAATTGTTTGCTATCACTATAGCAGCCTTTCTGCACGTGTGGTCTCAATGCTGGACTGTAGTAACCTCGATGACAGAAGCACAAAAGATATACAGCTTAATTCTCCTTATGTAATGTGTGAAATATATTTTTATCCAATACATAATTTGTGCTAATCTCTCACCATGTTAAAAATCCCTTATGAGACCAGTGATATATATATATATATATATATATATATATATATATATATATATATATATATATATATATATATATATATATATATATCTCAAATTTCTTTGACACAAAGTAATCCTGTGTTTGCTGACAAACGTATGACATTTATGGTAATAAATAGAGCCATAATCCCTCAGTTACAACACTCTTCAAAGCCAGGATTACTTGGATTATATCACAGGTGTTGCAAGCTCAATGTTTTCAACAATGTGTTCCACAATGGTCACTCAACCAATTCCCTTTCTGCCACCTGATTGTAAATTATCTCTTTCTTAGAGTAAAGACAACATCAAAGATGGAGATTGAGGATTGCTCATTAATCTACCACTAACAGTAGAACAATTCCTTCTAATTGATCACCCACCACTTATGTTAAATGTATTTACTATATTTAACACAGAAGATGTTAGTAATGGAAGAAACGTATTTTTTTAGTGAGGACGTTCCTTTTATACAGAGTTTATACAAGGGGTAGTTAGACGTACATTGTTTAAATAGGGTCTTAAACAAGGGGTAGTTAGACGTACATTGTTTAAATAGGGTCTTGTACACGGGGTAGTTAGACGTACATTGTTTAAATAGGGTCTTGTGCACGGGCAAGTTAGACGTACATTGTTTAAATAGGGTCTTGTGCACGGGATAGTTAGCCGTACCTTGTTTAAATGGGGTCTTGTGCACGAGGTAGTTACACGTACCTTTCTTCCAGGTGATCTTGTGCACGGGGTGGCCGGACACGGGGCACGTGACGAGGAAGGTCTCCCCGGCCACGGCCGACACCTGGCCCATGGGCCGCACGTGCGGCGGGCCGTACACGTTGAGACGGGCCGAGTGCACCACGCGCCCAGCACCGTTTTCCGCCGTGCACGTGTACGTCCCCCCGTCCGTCACGTGCACCGTGCTGATGTTGACGTGGCTGATCACCTCTCCGTGCGCCGACACGTACTGCCCCTTCACGTACCTGCAACACAGTGTGTATTATAGGGGTGCGGAGCACGGCAGGCAGGGGGTGTGGGGCACGGCAGGCAGGGGGTGTGGGGCACGGCAGGCAGGGGGTGTGGGGCACGGCAAGCAGGGGGGGGGTCACCTCCCACCCCCGCCAACAGCCCACCAATCACCTCACACCACCGCCATCAACCCACCAATGAAATCATCAGACAAACGAATGACCCGACTGAGCCATTAACCTAATTACTAAACAGTTATACTGCTACATTATATTTAACAATCATCAGCATTATAATTTGCCATTGGAGCATCTTGTGGGGGTTCATAGGCCTACCAGGGGAAGGGGGGGAGGGGGCAACAAAAATAAAAAAAATACATGTAAATAACAATTAACAATAATAATAATAATAATAATAATAATAATAATAATAATAATAATAATAATAATAATAATAATAATAATAACTTCTGTAAACCTCTGGTGGTATACCACTCTCTGGCTCCCCCTTCAACTCCTTCAACAATAGAACAGTTGTTGTCAATATATTCAACTCCTTCCACTCTCCGTCAGAAAAGCCAAAGAGCGCTCGGTCTCATGAGAATAAATAGCTCGCTTCCTATGCAATTGCATTACTTAAATAATTCAATTACACCGCGGTACTTAGATTAGTTAAATACTTTGAGAGGGGGAACGGCCAGAGCGAGAATCAGGAGAGGAAAGTCAATTAAGGGGGACTGGGTGAGCCAGCGCCATCTGTCTTCCAAATTGTTCACTAATTGTGTTTTTCCCGCCAAACGTTTTTCCCGCCAAAAGCGTGTTTGTCACTCCCGAGTTGGGCGGGGTCGCGACCCTTCCTGATGGCTCACTAATTACCCGCGCTAATGACCCTACCAGCTCATACGTATATACAACCAGCGGGAGATACGTACAGTGCTGCATGGTATATCACCATCACTACTGCTACTTTCACCATCACTCCATCTCTTCTTAGCGTCCCCATCCCTTCAGTTCTCTTATCATCGTGACCCCTTTTCCCTCCTTCCCCAGTCTTCATCAGCTCCATCGTCATATACATCACCACAGATGCTGCCTTCACTCACTTCCCATCTTCCTCACTATCCCCTCAGCTGTCAAGCGAGCCTCCCCCGCCCCTCACCATCATTCACCCATTATCATCCCTCCCCCCAAAATGACACAAGATCCAGCGAACCACAAGCTCCCCCCCCCCCATCCCAACTACCTCCTCCAATCTCCCACCCCCAATCACCCCATGCCCAATCCCCCCACCCCCACTTCCCCCTCCTCGTACCTGGCGGGTATTATTACATTGCTGGGGCCGGCAGGGCTTAAGCTCTTGTCCCCTGTTTATCACCGAGTATTCCAATATTCCGCTAATCATCACGTCAGTGTCATTATTCCTCGTACGTATCTGCTAGTTTTTCACCATTCTGAGTGTTTATATTATTCGTACATACGGATAACTCTCCAGAAAGTCTCATACTCCCTCAAGGATTCGAACCCAGGCAGGCAGAGGGAGCAACCGAGTATTATATCCGCGCAGGTATTAACGTATTTTTTTTTTTTTTTTCTGGGTTGTCTTTGTCACGTTAGTGATGTCGTTATCAGTCGTTATCAGCTCTCTCTCTCAGCTCCGTGGTTCATCTCTTCGTTAATTTTTTTTCGTTTTCTTTGTCGTTCTGAGCGGTTAGCCTGCGTCCTTGGGCCAGATTCACGAAGCAGTTACGCAAGTACTTAGAAACCTGTACATCTTTTCTCAATCTTTGGCGGCTTTGTTTACAATTATTAAACAGTTAATGAGCTCCGAAGCACCAGGAGGCTGTTTATAACTATAACAACAGTTGATTGGCAAGTTTTCATGCTTGTAAACTGTTTAATAAATGTAACCAAAGGCGTCAAAGATTGAGGAAACATGTATAGGTTCGTAAGTACTTGCGTAACTGCTTCGTGAATCTGGCCCCTTGACCGCAAGCGTCCTTTAACCAAAAATTTACTGCGGGGAATAATTCTTATTTAGCTAACACAAATCGACACTTCCCCCCCTCACCCCCACCCATATCCTACACCCACTACTTCCCACTCTCCTCCCCCCCCCATTCTTCCCCTACCCCCCGCCCCCTCCCCCATTCTCCCCTACCCCCCCTTCCCCCCTACCCCCCACTCCCCAGAACCCCCACCCCAACAAGACCACAAAAAAGCGGGAAAATATGAGCCTGAGGGCTGTATAATACGACAATATAACCGGGTCGCAATATCCAGAGGCCAAACAGGCGAGTTCGAAGATATAGAGATCATTAGCAGCGTAAGTAGGACGGACCAATCACAACTCAGGAAGGTCGGTGACGCAAATGGTGTTGGGTCTCGCCCGGCCTGCTGACTGATGTTCGATAATAACAGTTCGGCTCCGAGTTTTAGCCAGGGGAGGGGGTAGAGATTTTTTTTTTTTCATGGGGAAGTAATATGTGTATTTTGCGAGATTTTCGGCGTGAAAAATGTGTTTCACGTGAATTTCGGCGTGAAAAATGTCTGAAATATTTTGTTAACCCAGCCAGTAAATAGAATTTATATTTATTTTGACGCCTAAAATATGTTGTCTAATGTGGGGGGTTAACAGTATATCGTATATGTGTTTAGCAAGAGCTTTTGTGCAGAAAACTGATTTTTGTTGTTGTGGTACGATAATTGACCTTACCGTACGAGCAGAGAGATTAACGAGGACTGGGGTCAATACAGTGCTTTATCAACGGATATATGTAATTCCTAAGACGTTGTAACAGGCGCATGTTACATATATATAACAGATGTTTAGTGTAAGTTTATGCTATTGCGGGTGTGTATTTTAGCCGTGTAATGCAAGTACTTATTGCATAAAAGTACACTCAAAATATGAACTGTAGATGTTTATTGCACACGAGCATTTCAGGTGTGTATGGTAGTTAAGAGGCGTCAATCAATCAACTGTTACTACTATTTTTTCACACACACACACACACACACACACACACACACACACACACACACACACACACACACACACACACACACACACACACACACACACACTCTCTCCCCGGCTGAGAACTATGAGCTACGAGGAGAGATTACGGGAATTAAACCTCACGTAGCTGCAAGACAGAAGAGTTAGGGGGACATGATCACCATGTACAAGATTCCCAGAGGAATTGATAGGGTAGATAAAGACAAGCTCTTGAACACAAGGGGGCACACGCACAAGGGGACACAAGTGGAAATTGAGTGCCCAAACGAGCCATAAAGATATTAGAAAGAACTTTTTTAGTGTCAGAGTGGTCGACAAATGGAATGCATTAGGAAGTGATGTGGTGGAGGCTGACTCTATACACAGTTTCAAGTGTAGATATGATAGAGCCCAGTAGGCTCAGGAACCTGTATACAAGTTGATTGACAGTTGAGAGGCGGGACCAAAGAGCTAGAGCTCAATCCCCGCAAGCACAAACAGGTGAGTACAAATAGGTGAGTACACACACACACACACACACACACACACACACACACACACACAACACACACCACTAGGAAGCAGCCCATAGCAGCTGTCTAACTCCCAGATACCTATTTACTGCTAGGTAACAGGTGCATCAGGGTGAAGGAAACTCTGAACATTTGTTTTTCTGCCGGCTGCCGGGATCGAACCCCGATCCCTAGGTCCACGAGTCTAGAGCGCTGTCCACTCAGCCAGCCAGCCCCCTGGCTGTGTGCGTGCGTGCATGTACATGCTCATGCATTTACGAACATTTGTGAATCTTTCTTTTCACCTCAACTCACAATAATAAACATAACTTGCATCTATGAATTAAAAACAAGTTGAATAACATGACCCCAATATCGTTCTTAAAATATAATTATCGAACAATTATATAATTTTACAATATTTCCAGCAATGTCGCTAATTTTTATTATTACCCAACAAAATACGACAAAGGTAAAAAAAAAAGGTAATGAAATGTGGCAGTCAATCACCCGAGACTTTATTGTTGATGACGTGGAAACCAATGATGAAAATCCTTCAAGAAAATATATATATATACGAGTCACTCATCACATGTGGATGTGATGCCCCGCCGCCTCTGGAATGGTTCTCACTCTAATCAACAGATGGCGCTCACATTAAGACTTTGTTATTAATAAATATTTAGTATACAGGCTAACCCAGCTATATGAAACTATACACACTACAGTATGAGACTATATACACACTAGATCCATGAAATATATATATATATATATATATATATATATATATATATATATATATATATATATATATATACACTACACCCAGAGGCAATATACACCTTACACAAGAGACACTACACGCGAGTATAATGAAATATAATTAACATGATGTTCAGTATCATATAGTGCTGTTTGTCTTGCTTCCTTTGATGATTGGTTTTTGTTGCCCTGTGACTGTATTGTTGATCCTCTGGTGGTGGTAGTGGTGTGAGTGTGTGGTGACCACACCTGTCTCCTGGTGGTGGGGGTGTGGCCACACCTGTGGCCTGGTAGTGGTGCGGATGGTGACCACACCTGTCATGTACACCGGTGAAGATTGTGAATGGTTCTGGTTGACTCTGCCACACAGACTATGCTTCCCTGTCACCCTCTGTCTCCCTCTGTTTCTCTCGATTCTTGTATTTATATCTCACGGACTCTGTTTAACTCTCTCTCTCTCTCTCTCTCTCTGCGTCCTGAATGTCAAGAGGCGACTCTCACTCTGATGGTCTCCACTTCACACCCAGAGTGATAGTTAATACTGCCAATCAATCTCTCTCATTCTCTCGTTCCCTCTATTTCTCCTACACTCCCTTTCATACACTCATTCCCCCTCTTTCTATCCTTGCTCTCCCCTATCCTATTCGTCTCTTTGTATTCCTTTCAATTCACAAGCCATCAAGTAAATTCCCTAACTGAATGGGAACTTTAGTTATATGAGTGAATTGAAACTTCTTTTAAATTTAACCTACTCGTTCTTAATTCCATATCAAGTTTTAACAACTTTTTAACCCGTTATCTTTTCTTAGCATACACAAATGTACATCTGGTGAAATTTTGAAAGATATTAATGTATACATAAAAATTTCAAAATTATGCATTTTAAGGAATTTTTTTCTCTATTTCATATACAATTTCTCTAAGTGCTTCGGCCTTCAAAAGGTTCAGTTGGAGTGGTCATGTCACTTCAGTGGTCATGTCACGGTCATGGTTCAGTGGTCATGTCACTTCGAAAGGTCATCCCTGAGGTTACGTGCTATGCATATCAATTTAAAAAAAAAATAGTCAAAATGGACAGAAACCTGAGAGTAGTAGATCGAAGCTACCAAGCATATTAAAAAAAAACATGGGTAGGCCTAGAATAGCCAATGAGATTGAATGAAGAGACCTAGCCTACATGAACCTATGTGCAGCCAATGAGATGATATGGTTTAGTTAGGCCTAGCCAATGAGAAGATATAGCAAGGTTCTTCCAAGATGAACACATTTCTTACAATCCACATGATTAGAATTTTATATTATAAACACATTTTGAGATGGTAATGAACTCTTCTGTATTTGTTTACAACGCTAAGTGCTCGGAAGGTCGATAGACTCACCTGTTGAAGCCGTCAAACCCCCAGGTGAGACCAGGTGGGGTGTGGGTGGGGGTCGATAGACTCACCTGTTGAAGCCGTCTAACCCCCAGGTGAGACCAGGCGGGGTATGGGTGTGGGGGTCGATAGACTCACCTGTGAGAGGGAGGGATGGGGAAGCCGTCCAACACCCAGGTAATGTGGGGTGTGGGGGTGCCCGTGGCTATACACTTGAGGGAGACAGCTGGTCCTGGCTGCAGCGTCTGCTCGATGAAGCGGTAGACTAGATTGGGCGCCGCGGCTTGTCAAGGAGAGAAAATGAAATGGCATATTAATGTCAGTTCTTCTTTGTTCAGCTTCTCTCTATGGAGAGAGAGAGAGAGAGAGAGAGAGAGAGAGAGAGAGAGAGAGAGAGAGAGAGAGAGAGAGAGAGAGAGAGAGAGAGAGAGAGAGAACATCCTGTGCTATATCTTACACAGACATTGTAGCCAACCACTACAACCTGAACAGTTGTACCCGTCCAGAATTTCAATGAAAATCGTCAAGGAACAACGCTAGAGGAACTACGAGGGGGCAAGAAACACAATATGGATTTAATCCTTGGAACAGAGAAGGCTCAGAAGAGACGGAAAAGAGTAATCCCCTGCTATCACACAAGGGATTTTATAGGATTGATATTGAGAGTGCTGCGGGGAGGGGGGTTCACGAGTGCATCTTGGCCCTGGCACTGAAGAAGTTTGGCAGCTGCCTGAGGTGAGAAAAGGTCGAACGGATACGCGAGGATATAAATAATCAGATAAAACCTCCGGTACATATATATAGGACCCGCTGCGTCGCAGAATATTGAAGAGTTCCTAGACGGCATTCACGACGCTAGTACGAGAGCAGTAATACAGGTCAGTAGATTCCCCTGTGAGGAGAGAGGGATAGGGAGAGGCTTATCCAGAGCGACACGAGCAGCGTCAAAGGTATGAGATGCGCCGAGGAGATGGACTTAAAAAGGAACATCGGGAAAAGCAAAATGTCCCGTCATCCTGAAAATCGAGACTGTCTATAACGACGAGGTCCGCAACGACTGTTGCGGACCTCGACTGTTAGCGAGACAACTGTTAGCGTAACAACTCACAGGTCAGACAGTTAAGGTGAGCGACTTTATTCCTTCAAGTGGCCAAGAGTTTATCGTGTGTGTGTGTGTGTGTGTGTGTGTGTGTGTGTGTGTGTGTGTGTGTGTGTGTGTGTGTGTGTGTGTGTGTGTGTGTGTGTGTGTGTGTGGCTAAGACAGGGTCTAGCCACAAACAGCTTCCACCTGCTGTTATGCTGTCAGGAGCAAGGCCACGACGGGCCTTATCTCTTATGAGATAAGAGTTGCTGTTATCTCTTATGAGATAACAGCAACATCTTAATTATGCCTCATAGTTAACCATCTGTCTCTCATCTCCAGAAGATTTCGACGTCGTTTACAGTGGCACTTGAACGACGGGGAAAACAGTGAAAGGAAAACAAAAAATGAGTTTCAAGACAGACTTGAACGAGCTTCTCCAGGGCGACAAGTCACACACACAAGACAACAATCTTTACAATCCTTGCGGTAAAAGAAATTACATATAAGAGTGATTACAGCCTCGATATGTGGAAAAGGTGTTAGTTGGTCGGGTGGAGACTGTTTAGTTGGGGGGGGGGGGGTGAAGGGCTAGTTCGTAGCTAGTCCGGTTGACTAAAGAAATGTCGTTATTGTTAGAATGATGGTTAGACTGCTAAAGCCTTCTCACCAGTACAATCACCTGTGGTAATGGTGACGTCTACAATCACCATCACCATCAATCAATCTTGATCACAATCACCTCTACACAACCACCGTCAAATGACATTTCCCTGAATGTTTACCAGTAGGTTATTTACCTATTTCAAAACCAAACAGGAAAAAAGACCTATATAAATGCCCATAACCCAACAGAACAAAGCCATTTTCCTCCGAGAGGTCAAATTACGCTGCAGTTCTTCCTCTGGTCTCTGTAATACATAACACATGCTATATTATGCCCTCATAAAAGGCCTATTTTCCGGCGTCTAGCATCATTGCAACATCATACGGTAATTTAGCACAGGAAGTGATGCTTTGTTGAGCAGTAATTAAATATGTGAGGGTCAAACGGCGCCCATCACGGCCTGCCATTGTTTGTGGTGTGTGTTTTGCTTCTCTGTTATGGGGTCTTTATATGTGTGTGGAAAGTAATATGATTACTGACAAGAGTGTGTGTGTGTGTGTGTGTGTGTGTGTGTGTGTGTGTGTGTGTGTGTGTGTGTGTGTGTGTGTGTGTGTGTGTGTGTGTGTGTACTCACCTAGTTGTGCTTGCGGGGGTTGAGCTCTGGCTCTTTGATCCCGCCTCTCAACCGTGTGTGTGTGTGTGTGTGTGTGTGTGTGTGTGTGTGTGTGTGTGTGTGTGTGTGTGTGTGTGTGTGTGTGTGTTTGTGTGTGTGTGTGTGTGTGTGGCAGCGAGAGTTGGGGTGATGAGTTATGATAATAAAAGTGAGTTTGGGAGTTGGTGTAGGAGTGGGCGTGGGACAACGAATGTGTCGTGGGCGTACATTAAGCCTCCGCTCCCCGCCCCCTCCAACTACTCACCTCCGAGCGTGACGTAGGCCTGGGCGTGGGCGTAGTCCTGCGCGTAGGTGGCTGCGCACTGGTAGACGCCGGAGTCGGAGGCGTCGACAGGTGACACGTGCAGTGACTCGCGGGGTCGAATCCTCACTCGACCCCCGGACCTGTGGGGTCAGCGGTGAGGAGAAGTAAACTCAAGAAAGGCTGCCAACATATGAACAAAAGCAAGAAAGGTGGGGGGGGGGGGAGAGGTAAACTGTATACCCCCAGGTGTAGGGGACTCACCTCAGCACGGTGCCGTCCTTGTACCAGGTGACGGTGTCGACGGGTTCACCTGAGACGTGGCACCTCAGCTCCAGCCTCCCCCCCGCGTCCACCTGCACCTCCCTCGGCGTCACCTGCAACACGTGCAACCCCTGCATCAACACCTGCATCAATACCTGCTTCAACACCTGCATCAACACCTGCATCAATACCTGCTTCAACACCTGCATCAACACCTGCATCAACACCTGCATCAACACCTGCATCAACACCTGCTTCAACACCTGCATCAACCCCTGCATCAACACCTGCATCAATACCTGCTTCAACACCTGCATCAACACCTGCATCAATACCTGCTTCAACACCTGCATCAACACCTGCAGCAACACCTGCATCAACACCTGTATCAACACCTGTATCAACCCCTGCATCAACCCCTGCATCAACATCTGCAACACCTGCTTCAACACCTGCATCAACACGTGCAACACTTCCAACCCCTGCATCAACACCTGCCTCAACACCCGCAGAGAGCACACCTACAGAGAGAGAGAGAGAGAGAGAGCAACAAAGAGAGGGCGTGAGTGAGGTTAAGGGTTGACTCACCTGTACAGCTAGTGGAAGGGTGACCAGCAGGTGGGCCGAGTATCTGGTCTCACCGGCGGTGTTGTTGGCCACACAGGTGTACTGGGCGGCGTCTTCCACCCCCACTCGTCCCAGTACCAGCGACCCCCCCACCATCCACACCCCGCTGCTGCCTGTCAGTGGTGTAGACCCCCGGTACCACCTGGTGGGTAGGAGAACAGGTCATGGAAGTGTACGAGGGGCGTAGACTACACACACACACACACACACACACACGCTCCTATGCCTGGTCAGTCCACTACGGGATCACCATATCCCGTGCTACTTGCAACGTTTTTGTTCCCAATAGCTGAACCTCAAACAAAAAATAACAACTTGAGGCCCAATCTGAACAACAGGCACCACGTTCATGCTGAGAAATCACATTAGTCTGTAGTTCACAATCCACCCCTCCCCCCCCCCCCTAAAGCCAATTCTACTAAACTGGTCGTTAACTCTATCTTCCTCTTGAACAAGTGGTTGCCCACATTTCCTTGAGTCTGTCCTTCAATCTGTTCCTTCAATCCCGTCTCATATTCTGCCCCTCATTTCCCGTCTCTTATTCTGTTCCCTCATTTCCCGTCCCTTATTCTGTCCTCATATACTGTCCAAGTTGGATATCGACAGAGGGCTTTCATGTAATAATATCCTTGTCTTAACCCACTAGCAAACAGCGAAGTCTGAGTCTGAAGTCTGATTAAAATCCCTTCACTCGTTTTCTATTCATGTTTATTTACAGACAGACAGACAGACAGACACGAGGAAGTTGTGGATATGAATTTCTATATTAAAGATACAGACTGTGGGTACAAAATATGTCATGTAACGCGCGCACGCGCGAGAGAGAGAGAGAGAGAGAGAGAGAGAGAGAGAGAGAGAGAGAGAGAGAGAGAGAGAGAGAGAGAGAGAGAGAGAGAGAGAGAGAGAGAGAGAGAGAGAGAGAGAGAGAGAGAGAGAGAGAGAGAGAGAGAGAGAGAGAGAGAGAGAGAGAGAGAGAGAGAGAATGAGAGAATGAGAGAATGAGAGAATGAGAAAATGAGAGAAAATGAGAGAATAAGAGAAAAAAGAAAGAAGGCGAGAAAGAAAGGAAAGAAAGAAAGCGAAAAAAGAAAGAATGAGAGAAAGAAAGGAGAAAGATAGAAGGAGAAAGAAACAGAGAGAGACAGAGACAGACAGACAGACAAACAGACCCTTTCAGAAAATATATAAAAATCATTGAAATAAATCAGTGACAGGAGAAAGAAAGCAAAGTGTGAAAGCTGAATGTTTGGAGAGAAAACACCATCAGGGGAGGAGGACGCTGGGACTTCCAACAACAGAATTTGCATAATCTACCTTTTAAAATGAAATGACGTGCCGGAGGCGGCGAATGTGCGTGACATAGTGACACACACACACACCCACACACACACACACACACACACACACACACACACACACACACACACACACACACACACACACACACACACACCCACACACACACACACACCCACCCACACACACACACACACACACACACACACACACACACACACACACACACACACACACTCCAAGAGGAGGCTGTATGATGCTGGAAGACTACCAGATGAGGACGTACACACACGAACCTAGAAGAAGGGAAGGGGCCACCAGAGATGATATGGGCCATACCAGTGGCTGTACGTACGTGTAATGGGGCGGAGGATGGCCCTGGGCCACACAGGGCAGGGTCACTCTGGCACCGGCTTTAGCCACTACTCGACCTGCTCGCTCGCTCATCCGCGGTGGCACTGACCCCTGTGCTTCTGTAATGGCCAGAGAGACGTCGTTATCACACGTGTTTTCACATTGACTCACAACCAAGTGCATGCTTCGAGGCAGCAATAATATTTCCGGATATATCTCTTTATCTTTGAGGCACTCTCTCTCTGGAGGACATTTACTCAACCACTCACTATACACTCAACCATTTCGAAACTGTGTACAAACATGATGATTAACTTTGTGATTCAAAATACAATCGATAAAAATTCAATGAGAGTAACTGTATTATTGACAAATATCGTAGAACTATAAAGGGGACAACATCTCTCCTCAAGCGTTTCAAAGCCTCACACACCTACAAATAAGTACACACTTAAAACTTACCTATGCAACACTACTTTTAGTACATCAAACACAGTCACTTATCTGAAGTTATTACTTATAAATAAGGAGATGAATTATGAGCCCGAGAGGCAACAGACTTCTATATTGGTAAGGTTTGGTTAGGTTAGGTTAGGTTAGGTTAGGTTTGCCCGTGGTGGGGTGAGGCTAGGTTAGGTGAGGCAGGGTGTGAGGTTGGGCTACCAGAGGGAGGGGGTATGAGGCTGGGTTACCATAGAGGGAGTGGTGGTGTATAATCTCCTTTAAAATTGCAATAAATGCCTATCAAATTAAACTTTTTTTTGACAATTCCATTTTTATCACGGCTGTCTGCTGCTGTTGACAGGATGGTCAACCTTCCCCTTTGGGCCTTGTTGCTCTCCCCCATCTTTATCACCCTCCTGCTTTATTCCTTATATTCTTTGTCTTTTCCTTTATGTGTATCTCAATTGGCCGTCTCTTGTGCTACCTATCCGTCTCTCTCTCTCTCTCTCTCTCTCTCTCTCTCTCTCTCTCTCTCTCTCTCTCTCTCTCTCTCTCTCTCTCTCTCTCTCTCTCCTCTCTCCTCTCTCTCTCTCTCCACATCTATTTTCATGACAATTTAAGGGACAATTGGAACGAGAGGAGGGTAGTCAGAGTTAAGTCCCTCTGAGCAAATTACTTCCCAGTATGTGGCTCATCTTTCTGTAGCGTGGCACCAATCTCATTTACGGAACACGGAGCGCGGAACGTGGAACACAGGGACTGTAATACCGAACACCAACCACAGAACGCGAACACTAAGCACGAAACGTATATTCCCAAACGTATACATGCTGTATACGTTAACTGATTCAGTACGAATATGTAGACTATCTAAGAATATGTGTAGAATATCATCCCTGCATCATACCTTAACCCCTTCACCGTATGCATATCTTTAGGTTATCTTGAGATGATTTCGGGGCTTTAATGTCCCCGCGGCCCGGTCCTCGACCAGGCCTCCACCCCCAGGAAGCAGCCCGTGACCGCTGACTAACACCCAGGTACCTATTTTACTGCTAGGTATCAGGGGCATAGGGTGAAAGAAACTCTGCCCATTGTTTCTCGTCGGCGCCTGGGATCGAACCTGGAACCACAGGATCACAAGCCCAGTGTGCTGTCCGCTCGGCCGACCGGCTCCCTTAATATTTAAGGGAGCCCTAATAATTCAGTAGAAATGTAAGGAGAACATCTCATTTGTTCTACGAGTCTACTCGACTGATAGAATGGTAGATGTTATGCTTACATATGGTATAAGAGGGTGCTTAACCACTCATTATATAAGGCTAGTTCATTAATCTAACTGAAGCAGGTAAGGCCATGTTTTTTTTTAATTCTGGTTCATACACAAATGAAATATTTTCAGTGTTTAATTTATATCTATTTCTACAGTTATATATATATATATATATATATATATATATATATATATATATATATATATATATATATATATATATATTATATATAGGAGACAACGTGATAGTTTCCCTTTGGTACAACCCGTTGACCATGGCGTCGTCTGTAAAGCAACGTATTGCGCATGCGCGATCCCAAATGTAAACAATAACATTGCCTCTGTCAATACCTCACCAGACGCCCTGCCTCCACTTCCCTCTCTCCCTCTCCCCCTTCCTGATGATGGAATAGCCGGTGAGAGCGAGGGAGATCTGGTGAAGCCTGTGTTCTGACACGATCGAAGACCTCTCCCTCCATTATAGTGTCATTAAGGAGATCAAGACGAGGGCCCCCTCGACGCTACCACATCACAACCTTACATTTAGACAGAGGACAAGGCCCGTGATTATATGTAAGAGAGCGGTGGCTCACACATGTCTTGGAGGAAGGGGGGGGGGGGAGGGCGGGGGGTTCTGCATATGCATACAAGACACATATGCATTTTTCGTTGTTTTTAATTTATTTATTTATTTATATACAAGAAGGTACATTGGGTTTGTGAGAATACATAGCATAGTACAGTATTTACAATCTTGTAAAGCCACTAGTACGCGCAGCGTTTCGGGCGCGCGAAATACTTCACAAAGGGCTTCTAACCACTTACTTGGACGGTAGAGCGACTGTCTCGCTTCATGCAGGTCGGCGTTCAATCCCCCGACCGTTCACAAGTGGTTGGGCACCATTCCTTTCCACACCGTCCCAGCCCAAATCCCTATCCTGACCCCTTCCCAGTGCTATATAGTCATATTGGCTAGGCGCTTTCCCCCCCTGATAACTCCCTCTCTCACTCCCTCCCGAAAGGTTCAGTGGTGGTTCAGAGGCCTTGAAAAATATTTTACTGACTCACAGAGAACGAGTCACAGGTTCAGTCAGAGCGAGACAGCTGTTCTGTTTTCATGCATGGTCATGGGGTCGGTTTTTCCCAGCCGTCCTCATCAACAAAGGTCAAATACTCGGTAATCCAGCCGCTAAATCACATGATTATAAATGAAAAACAGTTTATACACGACTCACAACTAATGTTATGCGAACATTTCTCGAATAGTGCTTTCAGGACGACCTCTGTTCGAATCACAATGCTGGTACAGTACTTCAAATACAAAATACAAATACAAAATACAATACTAATACAAATACAAATAATAGCAAACACAACATAAACACCTAACCTAACCTACGTCTAACTATGTATAGAACTTCACTATACAATAATATTAACTTGTATACGAGAACAAACGTGTCTTTAATACATAGTACGTTAAATTTACAAAGCTGCGTCTCGAGGGACGGCCGCAGCTTTAACGAGCCTCGCCTGAGAGCAGGTTGCGTTTTTCCAGCGTTTTGTATGACAGCACGTCCTCATAAACAATGCTCACGAGCTCGTTAATCCAGCTGCCAAACCTCCCTGTTCATGAACAAATAACACTTAACACAGTACTCACAACAGATTTCGTTTGAACTGTTCCTGAATAGTATGTTGTTCAAAAACCAGTCCACACAGTTACCAACACAGCCTAAACACCTAAGCTAACCAAGGCCTAACTACGCATGACATTAAAATACATAATAATCATATATTAAAGAAACACCCATGTATAATTACACAGTATATTAATATGTATCAATGAGTCTGTGGTATATGTATATACATGTATATATATACATATATTGTGTTCCTCACGTGTGCCCAAAAGAATGAGGTGATTTGATAAAATATTATGCCCAAGATTACCATCAGAGTGCCGGCGGGCTGATGGGCAAAATAGCCTCGGCTACCATCAGCTTTTGTCCGGTCGTGATGGTCGAGTGGATTAAGGTGCCCTGTACACCAGTTGCAAAGTGCTCCTGGCAGTATGGGTTCGAGTCACTTGTGGGGTGTGAGTTTTCAGTTGCATGTATGCCTGGGGGACCATTCAGGCTTGTTCGCATGTATATACATGTATATACACAGATTCATACAGTGTTCAAAAACGTATTGTCACATACAGCGAGTATACTAGACATACACAGCAGCATACATGTAGCAACCCCACATATACCACTAGCAACAAAGATTGATATAATAATGCTTCGTCATTAGCCCCGCTCAGACATACACCAGACATACACCACTAGCCATACTTGAGATATATACACCAGTGATACGTGGCCCAGACGTTAACACCTCAAGTATGATGTTCAACAATTACACTTAGGGAAGTCTAAGCCGCTTGGGCACTTGGGAGTGTCTGAGTGGCCAAGACAGATAACACAAGTTCTCTCTCTCTCTCTCTCTCTCTCTCTCTCTCTCTCTCTCTCTCTCTCTCTCTCTCTCTCTCTCTCATTTCCTGGTTTTCCATCTCTCTACCTGCTGGATTTTGCTCACACTCTGGGTCTCCCCTCACTTTCCGGGTCTTCTCTCAGTCTTAGTGTCTTTCCCTCAGTCTTAGGGTCTTGCCTCAGTCTTAGAAGTCTCCCCTCTCAGGTGGGAGAGTCTCTCCCTCTCACTCCAGTAGTGAAGGGCTCTCCCTCCTCCTCTCCACACTCTCCTCCCTCCCACACACACATATCTCTCTCCTCTCACCCAACATTACACTATTTTCTTTTCAGACAGTTTTAACCAGTATTTTCCGACCACTTGCCCAAGTGGTTGGTAAAGATGTAGTACGCGGCGGAGCTCTCTCTCTCTCTCTCTCTCTCTCTCTCTCTCTCTCTCTCTCTCTCTCTCTCTCTCTCTCTCTCTCTCTCCCTCTCTCTCTCTCTCTCTCTCTCTCTCTCGCTCTCTCTCTCTCTCTCTGTGACTGAATAATTTTTTCTCCTGCACTCTCTCCCTGCTATTTTTTTTTATCAGCGACATGTCTCGTTCCGTCTCCTTCCGTCTCTGTGTTTCCGTCCCGTAACGACCTTTCCCGTCTCCGCCCCGTAACGACCCAACCGTCTCCGCCCCGTAACGACCTTTCCCGTCTCCGCCCCGTAACGACCCAACCGTCTGACCCAACATAACCAAGCGGACTTCCAATTATGGTGCGACATTACCCGCTGATGTTATGCTGCCTCTCATGCCTTCATGCCGTCGCCAGGTCATTCCTTCACACACTCTCTAATGCTTCAAAATACAAGATAACACTCACCCATAAAATAAACATTAATAATAATAATAATAATACATAAATCGCGTTATACGAAAAAAAAAAATCATCAAAATTTCACAGGATTAAATTTAAGCGCCGGAACTCAAATGTCCAATCATGTTCTTATTTTGACTCTTAAACAAATAAAATATAATATTTCTTTATATTGACGATAGAATTTCTGACTTCTTTTTTTTTATTTGCAGGGATGCGAAGGCTTCTTCTATCTCGGTCGGGAGACTTGGCGAGCCGGCGGCCAGCCTGGGTAAAATATAGCAATCCTTCTCGTATTTCCTCGTCGGCTTAATCCCCAGAAATTCATCTTTTTCCCCCATCAGGATTATAGGGATTTGAGACTAAGACAGAGAGAGAGAGAGAGAGAGAGAGAGAGAGAGAGAGAGAGAGAGAGAGAGAGAGAGAGAGAGAGAGAGAGAGAGAGAGAGAGAGAGAGAGTAATTCTCTACATAGTGTATCAAAGATAAACAGAAGGACTCGTACAGGTTAGATAAGTGTTTGTTGATTAGCTCTGAAGGAGAGAGGGAGAAGAGAAGGAAGAGGAGGAGATAGTAGTCTTCTCCACTGTCTCTACCCTTTCCCATGTGTCTCAGTCTCTCCCTCCCCTTCTCTATCTCCCGTCCTTGGCTCTGTCTTCCTCTCTCTCTCTCTCTCTCTCTCTCTCTCTCTCTCTCTCTCTCTCCCTCTCCCTCTCCCTCTCTCTCTCTCTCTCTCTCTCTCTCTCTCTCTCTCTCTCTCCCTCCCTCCTCTTATCTGTCTTCACCCTGTCCTCTCGGGTACTTGGCCATCCTCCATAAAAGGTCGAACATACCATAAGATAAAGATGAAAATACCAAATGAAAATGACCAATGATAGCTCAATGAAAATGACCAATGAAAGACCAATGAAAAGGTCTCCTCCAAGACCAAGATAACTTCTCCAAACGTATTACAGCTTTTCCTACAGACCAAAATTTTCTTCCACCAGTCTTAGCGTGGGAAAAAAAAGTTAATTTTCTTCCTCAACAGACCGACGTTCCCAGACCAATTCTTCCTCAGACCAGCATTATCTTCCCCCACCCCCCCTCACCCGAGACCAATGTGGCCTTCTACCAAAGCTCAACAATATATTTCTTTACCAGACCAATGTTATCTTTCATGCCAGGATAACAAATCGAGGCGTCCGGGGGTTCGATTCCCGTGGTACAACAGAGACAGTTGATCAAGTTCCCCCCCCCCCTTTTTAACCGGATGCCTCTGTTCACCCAACAGTATAAATAGGGGTCCCGGGAGTTCTGGCAACTGTGGCTAGTGGAGGTAAGGGGGGGGGGAGAGGGGGGAGGGGGGGCCATGATAAGACTAAGGCTTCAGGCTTCCTGTACCCCAGGATGTAACTTTTTATCGAGACTTTCTATCGAGACTTTCTCTCGAGACTTTCTCCCAAGACTTTCTCTCGAGACTTTCCCTCAAGACTTTCTCCCAAGACTTTCTCTCCAGACTTTCTCTCGAGACTTTCTCTCAAGACTTTCTCTCAAGACTTTCTTTCGAGACTTTCTCTCAAGAATTTCTCCCAAGACTTTCTCTCGAGACTTTCTCTCGAGACTTTCTCCCAAGACTACAGCCGGGACTTGAACCCAGCTTCTTCAGCCCAAACACTTGCCAAACAATTACGTATTCGGGTCCAACTCTATTGAATTCGGAACAAAAACAAAACAAAAAAAAAGTAAAATACAAGAAAAGGCACGCAAGCAATTAGACTCAGAAGTTACTTGTCTTTAAGGGTCATACTTAAAGAGGGGGGGGGGAGCTTTTGTGGGGGGGGGGGTTCGTCTGAACTTTCGACTCCTGTCACCTCCAAGCTGGACACCTGTCACCTCCAAGGTGGACACCTGTCACCTCCAAGGTGGACACCTGTCACCTCCAAGGTGGACACCTGTCACCTCCAAGGTGGACACCTGTCACCTCCAAGCTGGACTCCTGTCACCTCCAAGCTGGACTCCTGTCACCTCCAAGCTGGACACCTGTCACCTCCAAGCTGGACACCTGTCACCTGCAAGGTGGACACCTGTCACCTGCAAGGTGGACACCTGTCACCTCCAAGCTGGACTCCTGTCACCTCCAAGGTGGACACCTGTCACCACCAAGGTGGACACCTGTCACCTCCAAGCTGGACACCTGTCACCTCCAAGGTGGACACCTGTCACCTCCAAGCTGGACACCTGTCACCTCCAAGGTGGACACCTGTCACCTCCAAGCTGGACACCTGTCACCTCCAAGCTGGACACCTGTCACCTCCAAGCTGGACACCTGTCACCTCCAAGCTGAACACCTGTCATCTTGGATCTTGACCCGTCTCAATCAAACTGTCATTTTGGCCATTTCCTCGTAAATGTAAAAGAACTGAAAAGTTCATTATTCATCAATCTTCCTTTCATCAATCCCTCTGACATATTGATATCACAAGACATTATGAAATAGGATCGAACCCCCCATTCCTGGATTCAGAAAAGCACAGGCACTACCAAGTAAGCCATTATGAGCTCACATCCAAATGCCTTTTCAAACTCCAAGTAAGTCGGGTTATAGTGCCTGTGAGCTCATCATGGTACAGTTGGTTGTGCGTGTGTCTAGCTAGTCCATCTCATAACAGATGATTGATAACCATATTTACTTGAAATAAAAAAGATCATTATTTTCCTCATCACATTAAAAGAAAAACAAATATAAAATTGTCTTATGAACCAAAAAAGTGTATTAAACAATCCTATTTTGCTCGGCTACACTACATATCCAACACCCCATTTTCTGTGACGAGCAAAACACAACATCTCCCCGCATGAGAAACGTTTTCTGTGACGCGATAAGATAAGCATCACCCCACCATTCCCAAGCTCGGCTTGCCAAATGTGCGATAAGAAACCATATTTACTTTTTAATAAGACAAACAAACCAACTTTCTAAACAATATATCTAAATTAAACCAAAAATATTGACGCAACTGAGCTACTGAGGTTGACGGAACACGAACATGAATGCCAACAGTAACGAGCATTAAGGGTATGGTTGGAGTGAATGCAGAAAACGGAGCAAAATGCAGAGAGTTGCATTTAGTAAAAGTGTTTGGGTTGGTATCCCCTCAGGAACTGCATTAGGCCCGTCGCCCTCCATCACCGGCCCCCTGGCGGCAAATTTGATTCCCAGGACGGCTGTCGGGGGATACCCAAGAAGAATGGCGGAGTATGCGTGGCTGTGTTCGTGTATACATGTGTGTGTGTGTGTGTGTGGGTGGGTGTGTGTGTGTGTGTGTGTGTGGGTGTACGTACTCACCTATTTGTGACTGCAAGATCCAGCTCTAGCTCTTGGAGCCCGTTTTTTTTCTAGCCGCGTGTTGTTTAATAGATCGACTCCTGATCTATTTCCCTGTTTTTAATGTTGTGGAAGGAGTTGGTCTCTACAACTTACTCATTTAGGTCATTCGATTTACTTACTATCCTTACGTTAAATTAAAACTTTCTAACATCTCTATGACACATCTGAGTCTCAAGCTTTCATTCGTGCTCTCTTATTCTGTTAATATTCATCGTAAACATTTCTTCTTTTTCCATCCTTCTCAATCCCCTCTAAGTATTTTATACGTCCGTATCATGTCCCCTCTCTCTCTCTCTCTCTCTCCTCCTTTCTTCACTTCCCACGTGGACACTTCCCACGTGTTCTCTTCTGGTTCTCTGCTCCAGCCCTGTGAAGAACATCTGAACTTTTTTATATTATATAATTCGTTGCTGGCGCTGCATACTCTATCCTAAGTCTCACGTAGGTGGTGAACGCTGATGACTCTTGCGTTCTCAGTGAGAACACATGCGTAACTCTCAGTATATAAATTTTACCTCTTACCTACCAGAACAACCCCCCACCACCACCACAGAACACCCCCCCCCTCCACAAAACACCCCCCCCCCACCCCACCTCTACACCCCACCAACTCACTCCTACACCTATACACATTTCACTTTACCAACCAAAAAACTACTCTCGTCACCCGCGCCAAAATATACACATTCCTTGCTCCAAAAATACACATTCCGACCCCCAGAATTAATTTACATCGCCAATTGGACGCTGCTCTAATGCTGCGTCATTTGGACGTCTAGTTCCGCAATTTTTGTCAATAGTGGAAATTCCTCCTCTGATATTTGTGGCAGTAATGAGTGTGTGTGTGTGTGTACTCGACTCACAGTGTATATATATACACACCGAGTACCTGGGGAAGTATACCTTGCGGTGTATTCCATAGATATGACCAGTATACCCTCGCTCTCAGTGTATGATGTATGGATGCACAGGTATACCTGTGATATACCACGATATACCAGCGGTCACGTGACCACTTCCGTCGCGGCCCGTCCTCTCACCTAACAGTTCAAATTTCTAACGGAAATCACCAGTCCGTTAAAAAGTCGACGCTGTAATACACATTAAAGCGTCGGTAATATAGACGTTTTCCCCATCCATCGGTCTCAAGAGGTTAGGTAGGGTTGATTGGGTTAGCACGTTGCTCGGTTAGGGCAGAACAGTCGCTTTTTTGACGTATTGGCACATGACAGAGTAGTAGAGGTCAGTATTCCCGCCCTTCTAGACCCCCACAGTGTTCGCATGCGCGCACACGGCCTCGGATTAAGCTAGGTTAAGGTGGGTTAGATTAAGCTAGGTTAGGTTAGGATGGCTTTAGTTAGTAATAAAAACACAA
>NC_091219.1:26022953-26062953 GCF_040958095.1 Procambarus clarkii | reverse complement strand
ACGCCGACCTGCATGGAGCGAGGATAGGTTAAGGGGGACTGTCACAGCTTGGACGAGGATAGTCTGTGGATGGGTTAGTGTGAATCCTCCACATGTAATCACTAACAAAATCAAACCACCACTTGAATACTTAAGTCTAACTTAAAGTGACAACAACTTCACATAACAAACTTATTAACTTGGTCCTTAACTTGTCGTTTTAAACGACAAAAGTTAAATAATCTCAACTTTACGTTCTGGGGTCTTGTTTAAAGCCAAAACGTATCACCACGACGCCTGAGAATTATTTTCCTATGAAAGATTGTTGTTAAAAAGTATATCACACAAATTATATCGGATATACAACATAAGTATATTCAAGCCACATACTAAAGGCTGAGTTCCTAAATATACGACTCAGTAAAGGGCTGAACCCCACAAGTCAGCTTCTATATCAAGGTGTGAATTTATATATCAAGAAGTGACTCTATATCAAAGTTTGACTCTATATCAAGGTGTCAACCTCCTCTTAGCTGACCATTACCATTAAGAGTTTACCTCCATAATAAACCTCTCCTATTAGTAAGGTTAATACCCCCTTAACTCACCTTCCTCTAATGGAAAAATAATCCTCCACTAAACCTCTTTATATAGGCTAATACCTCTACTAAAATCTCTTCATATAGGATTGCCTCTCTTTAAACCTCTCTGTAAAGGGTTCAACCAACCAGTGACACTGTCAAGCACTTGGTTAGGGGTTCAAGTATTAAGGTTCCATTAAGGGTTCAACAAATTCAGTAAACTTATCCACTGAATCTTAATGTAAGGGACTGAACCCCACCATTAGGGGGTTCGATATTAATGAGAGAGATGCGAGAACTCCCTAACAAAAGGCTCGACCCTTAACCGATGGTTTGGACCCTTAACCGATGGTTTGGACCCTTAACCGATGAGATGGACTAATGGGATGACCCTTAAACCGATTAGCTGGCTCATTACCCGAGGGGGTTGGACCCTACAATGAGGGACGTTCCCCCTTTTCTAATGGAATAAAGGAATCTTAAACAGAAAGGCTCCAATGTTAATAGAGTAAAAGGGGTCGACTACGACAATAAAAGGCTTTTCAGGGACGGAATCCTTAACAATGGTTCAGTCTATAATAGGGGCTAAAGACCATTACATCCCCTCCATAATGGGAACATCCCCCCCCCCTCCCCTATCTTTTTAGAGTACATGATCTTCCTTCCATTAAAGGTATTTAACCCAACTTTAAGGGCCAAAGTCTTTCTATTAAGGGCACAGATATTCAGCTAAGGGGGTACCATTACTCCACTTTTAAGAGAGCGGTTTCCCTGTTAATGGCTCACGAATTCTTAAATCTTTCTCCACTAGAGGGCTTAAGTGTTGCCATCACAGCAGCGTCCAATTTCCCAGCAGTTCTTCTGCACCCCGCCTCTTTATTTCAGCGTTGTTTGTTGTTTGTTTAAGGTTCAGTACGGTCTATGGCGAGCCCGAAGTGGACTTACCTGGCACAGGAGCGGGGCTGGAACTATGGGTATATTTCAGCGCGTTCCTCAGTGTTTTAATACATCGTTCTTAGATTTGTTTCTCGCTCTCTCTCTCTCTCTCTCTCTCTCTCTCTCTCTCTCTCTCTCTCTCTCTCTCTCTCTCTCTCTCTCTCTCTCTCTCTCTCTCTCTCTCCCTCTCTTTACCTCCATTTCCCTGTGTATTACAAATCTATCCGCCTGAGTCTGGAAGTCTATCTGCCTGTCAGCAAGTCTATCTGCCTGTCAGCAAATCTATCTGCCTGGGTCTGCAAGTCTATCTGCCTGGGTCTGCAAGTCTATCTGCCTGGGTCTGCAAGTCTATCTGCCTGAGTCTGCAAGTCTATCTGCCTGTCAGCAAACCCCTGTCTGTTTTTGGTTGGAAGCGCCTCATCCTGTCTACATGTCTATGGACAGATATGTCTGTTTAATCTGTGGGTACGAGTTTCTCTGCTCATGTTTAACTGTCTATATCTCTTTATGTGTGACTGTCTGTTGCACCTGTCTGTGTGTCTGACAGGGCGTCTGCCTCTCCAATTGTGCCCGTCAAACTGCACTGTATTCTGACACACTGTAATTATTTATTTAATGAATTGACCTTATTTTGAACCCAATACAAAAAGTATCTGCATATTTATATCTTTGCTGTGTTTCCACGCGCACTTAAAAAAAGTAAATAATTACGTAAATCAATAAATAGATGCATAAATATGTGTGTGTTTGTGTTTGTGTGTGTGTGTGTGTGTGTGTGTGTGTGTGTGTGTGCGTGTGTGTGTGTGTGTGTGTGTGTGTGTGTGTGTGTGTGTTTGTGTGTGTGTGTGTGTGTGTGTGTGTGTGTGTGTGTGTGTGTGTGTGCGTGTGTGTGCGTGCGTGTGTGTGTGTGTGTGTGTGTGTGTGTGTGTGTGTGTGTGTGTGTGTGTGTGTGTGTGTGTGTGTGTGTGTGTGTGTGTGTGTGTGAGTGTGTCAGCTATCAGGTCAGACACCTTTGAACAGAATTCAATCAACCCTTGTATGGCTTCTCCATTTGAGACTAGAAAAGGTCACTGACTATACAGGGGGGAGGGTTTCAGCTCCTGGACCCCGCCTTCATGGAGGCTACTCATGATTCAGTATATATGTTTGCAGTTTCCCCGTAAAAGTGTATTACTTATTTACTGTCTTAAAGAGCAAGTATTGTAATGTTTTTCCTTTCATGCAACAAGCACAGTTAACAACGCTTCCCGCATGTGTCCCCGAGGAGGATAATTGGCTATGTGAGCTTCAGCTCTTGGGCCCCGGACCTTTAGCGATGGTTGTCTTTTGAGCACTTCAATGGGTACATTCGAATCTTTTGCAGATGTAGATCTCAAGTGTATTTAAGACGCTGGGGGTCCATGGACTGACCCTTGCGGCACTCCTCTCGTTACCCGAGATCATTCTACTGCTTCACTACTTAACGATACTTGCTGTTTAATAACGGTGACCAACACTTAGATACAATATAGGTTTGTATTTCCATTGTCATACAAGGAGTAGAGAGTAGAGTAGTGTAGAGAGCGGAGGGTAGAGACCTGGGATATAGAGGGATGATGGAACAGAGGAAAAGTGAATGGAGAAAGGAGAGAGAATGACAGAATAAAAAGGATATAATAGGCAGTTAGGAGAAGAAAAGGGTTGTTGTGAAGAGAGAGAAGGGGGGAAGGGCGATATACCCCCTTCCCCCCCCTTCCGGTACCCCCCCCCCCAACACTAGAGTTGGGGAAAGCAAATAAAAATCAACAAATCCCACAAACATGCGCAGCTCTTAGCTACCACACACACACACACACACACACACACACACACACACACACACACACACACACACACACGCGCGCGCAGTTGAGAGGCGGGACCAAAGAGCAGAGCTCAGCCCTCGCAAACACAACCAGGTGAATACAACTAGGTGAATACACTAAGACCAACACTTTTAAAACACCAACAAGGTATAAGCCCTCGCCATCCAAACATATATCTCACCAGCTTCAATTCTTGTTCGCATTTTTCATTATATTAAAACAAAAACAGTTTTCAAACACCATCAAATAAGCTAATCTCTCTTAATATGAGCAATTTTACCATTCAAAGGTCAGGGGTCATAAACAGACTGTTCATACACTTGGGTTATAGTTTTTCGTACAGAACTAGACTGTTATAGACATGTTAACGAACGGAAGGTCGAACATTTATCCGAACAGTGCATCGCTGACGACTTCTGTTCGAATCGCAACTTTGTAAATGCTTCACCCACGCACTACAAAAACAAATTATTGCCAACAGAGCCTCAACACCTAACCATACTTAGGCCTAAGTATGCACAATATGCAAATACATAATGATATTAATTAAGATTTGAGAAAATTTCAATTTTGAATGAACAATGGATTAAAATTGGCGAATGCGTGTGTGTGAGGTGGGCCGCTGGGTGGAATGGAGTCTGAGGACGGGGTTCTATACAGCCAATTCATTCTACAGAGGTTTAAATGGTGCTGGAGAACCGCTACATCCTTCAAGACGCTCCGAAGGAACCGGATGAATCATCAACCGGTTCCTGGAGCCTCTTGAAGCAATCCAGTCTACGCAGGGTCGTTCACTCACGACGCTGAGTGAATTTCTTTCACTAGGGTGAATGAAACTTCCTATGTGTTTATGCCTCGGCCGGGAATCGAACCCGGGGCCCTTAGCACTACGACCCTCCGAGGATTGTCCACTATAAACAAGATTCTCACGTTGTTGTTGTCATAGATTTAGCTACTCAGAACGAAGTATCCATGTAGCACGGGCTATGGTGATCCCGTAATTAAATCTCAAGCTCTAACAGACCGTAATAAACGCAATTGTCTTGCCTCACTAGACACGCACGAGCCCAAACAACCCACCAAACCCCTCGATGCCGATGCTCAGAAAATGTAAATATTATAGTGGGTATAATGTTGTATACTTCGCAGGTTTAACGGACTGGTCAACAGCATTAAAAATAACGACGTTGGGACAGGACGAAGACCAGGGGCCAGATTCACGAAAGCACTTACGCAAACACTTACGAACCTGTACATCTTTTCTCAATATTTGGCGGCCTTGTTTACAATTATTAAACAGTTAATGAGCTCAGAAGCACCAGGAGGCTGTTTATAACAATAACAACAGTTGATTGGCAAGTTTTCATGCTTGTAAACTGTTTAATAAATGTAACCAAAGCCGTCAAAGATTGAGGAAAGATGTACACGTTCGTAAGTACTTGCGTAACTGCTTCGTGAATCTTGGCCCCCCAGGGCGATAAGGAAGGCAGAGAGTAGACCTAATAACACTCACCTACAACGACGGCTCACCCTCCCAGCAGGACAGTGAACAACCTCCCTAACACCTGTAACCAACCCAATACAGGTGTTGACAACATCTACACCACTACACACCTGGGGGGCTGGGTGGCCGAGTGGACAGCGCTCTAGACTCGTGGACCTAGGGACCGGGGTTCGATCCCCGCCCCCGGCGGAGACAGATGGGCAGAGGATGCTTAACCCTGATGCTCCTGTTACCTAGCAGTAAATAGGTACCTGGGAGTTAGACAGCTGCTACGGGCTCCTTCCTGGGTGTGTGTGTGTGTGTGTGTGTGTGTGTGTGTGTGTGTGTGTGTGTGTGTGTGTGTGTGTGTGTGTGTGTGTGTGTGTGTGTGTGTGTGTCTGTGTGTGTGTGTGTGTGTGTGTGTGTGTGTGTGTGTGTGTGTGTGTGTGTGTGTGTGTGTGTGTGTGTGTGTGGAGGAAAAAACAAAAAAACTAATTAGTTAGTTAGTAGTTAGTAACAGTTGATTGATTAACAGTTGAGAGGCGGGCCGGAAGAGCAGAGCTCAACCCCTTCAAGCAAAAATAGGCTAATACAAATAGGTGAATACACCCACACATGTCAAATGTTTACATCTGATAAGAGTCCAATAGGCTCCAGAATCTCTTTCACCAGCTGAGAGAGCTCCGGCTTAATGAGCTCTTAATGAGAGACAGTCGAGAGGCGGAACCCAAGAGCCAAAGCTCAACCCTCGCAAGTACAACTAAGTGAGTACCTCCCTACACCATAAACACGCCCATTATCCCCTACTAAGCCAACCCCAGCTGCGCCCTCTTCAAGAACAACGCTTAAGAATGTCGCGAACGCCAAAATTGGATTTCGAAGAAAGGCGTCTGGTGCAGACATTTAAATTTTTCGTAAAGGATTTTCGAGGGAAGATTCGGTCCTCGTGGCGGTAGAGGGGGTGTGGGGGGGGAGGAGGTGAGAGAGAGAGAGAGAGAGAGAGAGAGAAAGAGAGAGAGAGAGAGAGAGAGAGAGAGAGAGAGAGAGAGAGAGAGAGAGAGAGAGAGAGAGAGAGAGAGAGAGAGAGAGAGAGAGTATATATAGACCTAATCGAAATAGTGAATGATTATACAGCCACCGAACAAATTCAATATACTCCATTAAGTTTGTATAGATATACACGTACGTATATAACGCATATAACACGTTCGTTAGTATATGTTAGTTAGACTAGGGAGCGCTATTTAGTGAAAATATTTTGCTTACTACATAAATAAATATATACACACACACACACACGATTTTGTAAACAATATCTGAAGCCAGAATTCAGCTACCCCATACTGCATTTCCCTGGCTTCAAATCTTCCTTGGCAAGCTTAATGAAATTCTAGAGATGGGGAGTGAAGCTTGAATGGGAACAGGTAATACTTGTAAAGAAAACGGAACCAATATGTCTGTGGGGATTGAGCACTTTACACTCCTGCTCTCTCTCTCTCTCTCTCTCTCTCTCTCTCTCTCTCTCTCTCTCTCTCTCTCTCTCTCTCTCTCTCTCTCTCTCTCTCTCTCTCTCTCTCTCTCTCACTCTCTCTCTCTCTCTCTCTCTCTCTCTTCTCTCACACTCACTCATATAACCATCCAGTTTGCATTTAATGAAAAAATTTACGATTTGCTAATGGAGACAGACTTTAGTGTGGGAAATCAGAAGAGCGAGATGGAGAAATTTTAAAAGTGGTTGGAAATTGCTCCAAAAGAATTCAGGGGAGAGTTCTGTGTATGGGGGGACCCGAGGGGGGGGGGGAAGGAGGTTTAGAAAGGGAGTGAGAGAGAGAAAGAGAAGCAGAGTGAGACAGAGACAGAGAAAGAAAAATAAAGATAAAGAGGAAATGACCACCAACAGACCCATAACAGCAATATTCACCCCGCCCCCCAAGGCGCCGGTCAGCTGAGAGAGAGAGAGAGAGAGAATCAGATGTTGTATGAAAGAACAAATTCTAAGAGACAGCTTAGTGGGGGGACAGGTGCCAGACATGGACTAATGGCCCGTAAGGGAGCCAGGATGGACAGGGGGGAAGGGATAGAGGGAGTGGAGGATAGGGTGTGTGAGAGGTGCGAGGGAGAGTATAGAGAGAGTGAAGGTGAGAGAGAGAGGGAAGTGAAGGAACTCGTAAATCATCTACAACACCTATCTAAATAACCCGAGGCGCGACCCAAAAGCTAAAGCCCAACCCCCCAGCAATCACACATATAAGTGAGTGCACAAGAGACTAATAAACAAAGAAATAAAAAAAATAAAAATTCAAACATAACTGAGCTATAAAGTGTCAATATATACCGAGAACAAACAAACAACTACAAGCAAAAAACAACAACAGTAACATCAACGAACAAAAAATGTGTTTGCAACACTTGATGGAAATAGGTTGCATTTTACGAGTGTCTGAGAACGGCTAAATAATTTACAGGAGCAACCTTTACGATCTAGCAGGTCGTAAGAGCAACCCATAAAAGGATCGTAAGAGAGCCGTTCACGGCGCAAGTGAGATCGTGATATAGACATTCATCAGCGACTGATATTATATACACACACAAAACATTTAAACATTTGCAGGAGATATGTCACAATAGCGTGGCTAAAGTATCACAATCGACTTGAGAATGGTCCAGGACGGACCGAAACGTCGTCGTCCCTTCACCTTCTAGTGCGTGGCCTGGCCAACATTTAATCATTCCTCAGGGAAATGATATCCTGAAGAATATATATATCATATATAACCATCTTTAGGCTAAAATAAGATGTTGGCAGGGGAAACAGGTTGGCAATCTTGCTGCTAAAGGAATAATGACACGTAATACGCAGCAACTGAGAGCAATTCAGTCGTTCCCAGGGGAGGTAGGTAGTTCTATCAGCTAGATATCCTAATTTAGCCGTTCGCGAGGTAATGGGGCAGTGAAACCGTTGGTCTGGGAGGGCTAAACTGATCACGTTTTCGAGCCGGAACTGGATTACCTTCACCAGATCGTCTAGAATCCGGTAAATCCACTTTACGAACGCATGACCGGATGGTAACTGGATACGGTCGAATCGTACACGCAAGGCGATTCGACAAAGCTCGTTTTCTGTTTGCTATATTAAGAGAAATATGCTATATGTATTATTAGGCTAGGCTGTATTAGCTCAGGTTAGACTGTTTAGGTTGGGTTAGGTTAGTTTGCCTTATAGTTCAGGTTAGGCTAAGTAAGCTTAGGTAGGTTTTAAAATTCGTTCGCGTATCGTCTTGTGTACGAAGCGACTTGAATCCAACGTGAACATAAACAATATGACGTCCCTCTCTCTCTCTCTCTCTCTCTCTCTCTCTCTCTCTCTCTCTCTCTCTCTCTCTCTCTCTCTCTCTCTCTCTCTCTCTCTCTCTCTCTCTCTCTCTCTCTCTCTCAACTCTCTTTCCATTAAAACAAAAACAAAAAAAAACATTATTAACATTATTAATATCATGAATTTTTAATCGCCAGCCGACACGCAAATATAAACACTATTTTTTGTGTGTGTGTGTGCGCGTGTGCGTGTGTGTGTGTATGTGTGTATGTGTGTATGTGTGTGTGTGTGTGTGTGTGTGTGTGTGTGTGTGTGTGTGTGTGTGTGTGTGTGTGTGTGTGTGTATATTTTAGGGCAGACTTGTATTTAATTAATAATTAAACCAAGCGTTATATTTGAAATTAACTCGATGGCCGAGGTTCAGAAAATTAATTTGGGTAATTATTTTCCCCGTTCAGCGAGGTATGAGCATTAAAGCCCTTTGTCTTTACCGCGTGTGAGAGCTTTACTGTGAGAGCTTTACTGTGAGAGAGCTTTACTGTGTGAGAGCTTTACTGTGAGAGAGCTTTACTGCGTGAGAACTTTACTGTGAGAGAACTTTACTGAGAGAGCTTTACTGCGTGAGAACTTTACTGTGAGAGAATTTTACTGTGAGAGAACTTTACTGTGAGAGAGCTTTACTGTGAGAGCTTTACTGTGAGAGCTTTACTGTGAGAGAACTTTACTGTGTGAGAACTTTACTGCGTGAGAACTTTACTGTGTGAGAGCTTTACTGTGAGAGAGCTTTACTGAGAGAGCTTTACTGCGTGAGAACTTTACTGTGAGAGAACTTTACTGTGAGAGAACTTTACTGTGAGAGAGCTTTACTGTGAGAGCTTTACTGTGTGAGAGCTTTACTGTGAGAGAGTTTTACTGCGTGAGAACTTTACTGTGAGAGAGCTTTACTGCGTGAGAACTTTACTGTGAGAGAGTTTTACTGCGTGAGAACTTTACTGTGAGAGAGTTTTACTGCGTGAGAACTTTACTGTGAGAGAGTTTTACTGCGTGAGAACTTTACTGTGAGAGAGTTTTACTGCGTGAGAACTTTACTGTGAGAGAGTTTTACTGCGTGAGAACTTTACTGTGAGAGAACTTTACTGCGTGAGAACTTTACTGTGAGAGAGCTTTACTGCGTGAGAACTTTACTGCGTGAGAACTTTACTGTGAGAGAGCTTTACTGCGTGAGAACTTTACTGTGAGAGAGTTTTACTGCGTGAGAACTTTACTGTGAGAGAACTTTACTGCGTGATAACTTTACTGTGAGAGAGCTTTACTGCGTGAGAACTTTACTGCGTGAGAACTTTACTGTGAGAGAGTTTTACTGCGTGAGAACTTTACTGTGAGAGAGTTTTACTGCGTGAGAACTTTACTGTGAGAGAGTTTTACTGCGTGAGAACTTTACTGTGAGAGAACTTTACTGCGTGAGAACTTTACTGTGAGAGAGCTTTACTGCGTGAGAGCTTTACTGTGAGAGAGCTTTACTGCGTGAGAACTTTACTGTGAGAGAGCTTTACTGCGTGAGAACTTTACTGTGAGAGAGCTTTACTGCGTGAGAACTTTACTGTGAGAGAGCTTTACTGCGTGAGAACTTTACTGTGAGAGAACTTTACTGCGTGAGAACTTTACTGTGAGAGAACTTTACTGCGTGAGAGCTTTACTGTGAGAGAGCTTTACTGCGTGAGAACTTTACTGTGAGAGAGCTTTACTGCGTGAGAACTTTACTGTGAGAGAGCTTTACTGCGTGAGAACTTTACTGTGAGAGAGCTTTACTGCGTGAGAACTTTACTGTGAGAGAGCTTTACTGCGTGAGAACTTTACTGTGAGAGAGCTTTACTGCGTGAGAACTTTACTGTGAGAGAGCTTTACTGCGTGAGAACTTTACTGTGAGAGAGCTTTACTGCGTGAGAACTTTACACCATGAAAGCTCCATAGTGCAAATTAAAGTCTCGAATTAATTAAACTGATTGAAGGTACAGGAAATCTCCCCCTCCCCCCAATATATCTTGAGGTTATCTTGAGATGATTTCGGGGCTTTAGTGTCCCCGCGGCCCGGTCCTCGACCAGGCCTCCACCCCCAGGAAGCAGCCCGTGACAGCTGACTAACTCCCAGGTACCTATTTACTGCTAGGTAACAGGGGCATTCAGGGTGAAAGAAACTTTGCCCGTTTGTTTCTGCCTCGTGCGGGAATCGAACCCACGCCACAGAATTACGAGTCCTGCGCGCTATCCACCAGGCTACGAGGCCACCCTCGTACATATGTACAAGTGTATTAAAAAAAACACATATTTTCGGATGTAACCTACATCCTATCTCAAGGTGTTACATGTAAACAATGTTCACAACATCGTTCAACAATGTTCAACCCCCACACACGCGCGTGTGAGACGCGTGCGTGTGTGTGGCCGTAACTCTATCGTCCCAATAAGCTAACTACTGACCATTGCTCAAGATTCAATCCACAACAGCTGAAAGGTACCCCTAGTTTACTTAGAGGTGAACAGGTGCATGAGGTGAAAGGAGACGTTTCCCCCCCCCCCCCACCTGTTTCTGCGTTGCAGTCACAAGTTTAAGTATGTACATTATATCTACACTATACATTATATATACACATATCTATATACATTATATATACACTATACATTATATATACACATATCTATATACATTATATATACACTATAAGTAATGTATAGACGAACTGGGAGCATATACCATGAGAGAACACGAACACACACACACACACACAGAACACGAACACACACACATACACACAGAACACGAACACACACACATACACACAGAACACGAACACACATACACACAGAACACGAACACATTGCCTCTGCAACAAACACCTCCCCCCCCCTCGGGCTCTCCCAGGTGGTAATTTACTCTTTCATAAAGAAGAATCATTGTTGACATGACAAATTTTTCTCCACACACACACACACACACACACACACACACACACACACACACACACACACACACACACACACACACACACACACACACACACACACACACACACACACACACACACACACACACACACACACACACACACACACACACACACACACACACACACACACAACACGTAACTTCCAGCAATGCACCGTCACAGTGCTAGCACTAAAAACTTGCAATAATGCTATTAACAAAATGAAGCTATGTTATCAGGACGAGTGAGCGCATCGCTTTTGGCGAAAGATGATACGAAAATGAATTAATGCTTCAAGCGATGGTGTGGCCACTTAGACAAGGCACTCAAGGTGTGGGCACTCAGACCAGGTACTCAAGGTGTGGGCACTCAGACCAGGCACTCAAGGTGTGGGCCACTCAGACGAGGCACTGACGATGCCTAACTATCCAACCTATCCCAACCTAACCTAAGCTAACATATAGACATATAACTTCATTTAAAACTGTCTATCACCCGACTCTCAACATACTAGTAAATGCATCCATTGTTCATGCATGAGAAATTGCAATGCACCTCTCTCAGGTAAATATAGAATAACACAACTGTACCAGCCCATAAATCGAACACCATTCAAACAGTCTCTCTCTCTCTCCCATTTGCGAAACACGTTCGAATTCACTGCTACCACAATCCACCAGCATTGGATCCGCTATCGGTCAAACCACCGCAATCTAGTCCTCTTTCATCGAGTCGAAACAAAAGCAATACAAACCGGTACGTTGTTCGGCGAAATTAACAAAGAGATGTTAGAATTCCGTAATGATTTGAAAGAGCTGGCTTTCGAAGCTCCCTCACAATCAACCCCCTCCCCCCGCGGGTCTGTCTCACAATCATCCTCCCTCCGGGTATTCCTCAAACGACCCCCCTTCCCTCTTAACGACCTGCCACAATCGACCCATTCCTTCCCCATTTCCGACCAAGAGAGTCGACCCTCCTTACCCTTTCCCCTGAATCACAATCCCTGACTCACTTAGATGTTTCAATATCAAGTTTTCAATTTATTCTCCGTGGTCGGGGCCGGCCCGCAGGTCTATACCCCCCCCCCCCAACCCACACCTGTGGTCAGGGTTGGGAAGCAGGTCTATATACCCCCCAACCCACACCTGTAGTCAGGGTTGGGAAGCAGGTCTATACCCCCCAACCCACACCTGTGGTCAGGGTTGGGAAGCAGGTCTATATACCCCCCCAACCCACACCTGTAGTCAGGGTTGGGAAGCAGGTCTATACCCCCCCAACCCACACCTGTGGTCAGGGTTGGGAAGCAGGTCTATATACCCCCCAACCCACACCTGTAGTCAGGGTTGGGAAGCAGGTCTATACCCCCCCAACCCACACCTGTGGTCGGGGCTGGGACGTTCACCTCTCACAAAACAACACCTCCGTCACAGGAGACTGTTACGCGAGCCGAAGCCGAATTCTATAAAAATAGAATAATGAAGACTGTGTGTGTGTGTGTGTGTGTGTGTGTGTGTGTGTGTGTGTGTGTGTGTGTGTGTGTGTGTGTGTGTGTGTGTGTGTGTGTGTGTGTGTACTCACCTATTTGTGTCTGCATAAGCAAACATTGGCTCTTGGATACCGCCTTTCTAGCCACCGGTTTAAAGCAATGATTCATGTCCTTATTCTCTATCATACCAAAAGAGAGAGAAAGAGAGAGAGAGAGAGACAGAGAGAGACAGAGAGAGAGAGAGAGAGAGAGAGAGAGAGAGAGAGAGAGAGAGAGAGAGAGAGAGAGAGAGAGAGAGAGAGAGAGAGAGAGAGAGAGAGAGAGAGAGAGAAGACAGACACAGACAGTCAGTCAGAAACTGGGGAAAGAAGCAAAAAGTAGAAACGATTCCCTTGAACGCAAAAAAAAAAAAAAAAATCATGGAGACAGCCATATTTTGGGTGAGAAGAGAGGGGAGTACAGGAGCCTCTTGTGCCCTCCAGAATACAAATGGACAAGTCGGCCCGAGTTTAACAATAGCCCATGTCAAGACGTTTTATCTCAGCCCTTTACTGCCTGCTTGAACTCCTTGGAGAGAGAGAGAGAGAGAGAGAGAGAGAGAGAGAGAGAGAGAGAGAGAGAGAGAGAGAGAGAGAGAGAGAGAGAGAGAGAGAGAGAAAGAATGGAGGGAGGAAGGGATTGAGCAAGCCAGACCATTTTGAATAAAACATTGGAGAATAAATGACAATATAAATGCAAGAATGGAACGGATGGAAATAAGTGAAGAAATGGGCGTGAGAGATAAGAGAGAGGGAGAGATTCTGAGGAAAACGAGAGCTTGAGAAAACTAGACAGAGAGAGAGAGAGAGAGAGAGAGAGAGAGAGAGAGAGAGAGAGAGAGAGAGAGAGAGAGAGAGAGAGAGAGAGAGAGAGAGAGAGAGAGAGAGAGAGAGAGAGAGAAAGTCATAGACACAGAGATAGAAAGAGAGACAGAAAGAGACAGAGACTAACCATTATTACATATCTCAATACTTCAGTTTCAACATGATTCAGTTGAGACCAACACTGGACAACAGGTGATTTAGACACTTTCCACCAACCATCTCTGGCAGGATCTTCAAATTTTCCTTGAAGCTGAACGAAGGTGAAACCTAATTAGTGTTATGTTTGTCGTTAAATACTTGAGCTGGAGGAGCGTGCCTGTAGCGATGGTGATGCCCAAGGTCCCGGAGATGAAGAGGGTGTTCCCCTCTCAGAGATGCAGCATCTGTCAACACGCTCTTCCTCACGTACAAGATCTTCCAAGCTCTCGTAAGGTGTGGAAATACGAACTTAAGACAGAAGTTCTGGCACATTGGGAAAATGGAATGCACTTAAGGAACAGGTCGTGGAAGCAAATCAAGTGAGTACACATACACACACACATATACACACACACACATATACACACACACACACACACACACACACACACACACACACACACACACACACACACACACAGTAAAAGAGCCCACTGCTATATTCAACATATCTTCAGTACGCTATTTAGTTCAGAAAAATGTCTTTTCAAATGTAAAATTAAGTATTTTAAATAAAACCCGGTTGAGCAAACCACGAAGTCTCCTCGAAAATGAGAGAAAAAAAATAAAACAAAATAAAACAGGAAATAGAAAACGAGAATGTAAACATTGCCTCAGCTCGCTGAGTTGAGAGATAACACATTCAGGTATAATCACCACCTCAGTGAATGTACACACATATCCCTTAGAGGCTTAGACCATCAGCACTAAAGTGAACTAGCTGGTTGGTCAGTAAACTATTGCGGTGGCCCCATCAGGTCCGAAGCTCACCATTAAACCAAAGGGGTTTACCAAAGGGGTGGTAAACTCTCAGACTAATATCTCTCCTTTACCAAAGATTTTTTTTCCCCAATGGCTCCAGCCGACTGTGCAACCCGTTCTCGCACTTGCTTACTGTCAATATTGGCTTATTTAATAAGTGCATATGTGACATACTAATTGATTGTGAATATTTTAGTTTACCTTGAAAAGCTTCATAGAAAACACCGACCTCACCTAACCTTCTTAGTATGTTAAGATAAGCCTCTTATTGCTTCGTAATTACAATTATTACTTAACCTATTATAGGTATAGGTTAAGTAATAATTGTATATTAACCTATACCTATTATAGGTATAGGTTAAGTAATAATTGTAATTACGAAGCAATAAGAGGCTTATCTTAACATACTAAGAAGGTTAGGTAAGGTCGGTGTTTTCTATGAAGCTTTTCAAGGTAAACTAGAATGATTAGTATGTCACATATGCACGTATTTAATAAGTCAATATTAACTGTAAGAAAGTGCGAGAACGGGTTGCCCACTTTTAGGCCAAATATTAAAAATCATAACAGCTCGCCAAATTGAAGTGATATCCCGTTTTCTATGCGTGGGTCCTCGATTAGGTTAGGTTAGGGCAATTTTGTAATACACCACTTTAGCGACGTTGTGCACGCTCAAGAGGACGGGGTACGACCGGTCGTAAGGTCGTACGACCTTACGACCATTCCCAATGACGTCGTAAGGAATGGCTCATTTAAACTTGATAACGTCGTAAGGAATGACTCAATTAAACTTGATAACGTCGTTAGGAATGACTCAATTAAACTTGATAACGTCGTAAGGAATGACTCAATTGAACTTGATAACGTCGTAAGAATGATTCAATTGAACTTGATAACGTCGTAAGAATGACTCAATTGAACTTGATAACGTCGTAAGGAATGACTCAATTAAACTTGATAACGTCGTAAGGAATGACTCATTTAAACTTGATAACGTCGTAAGAAATGACTCATTTAAACTTGATAACGTCGTAAGGAATGACTCATTTAAACTTGATAACGTCGTAAGGAATGACTCAATTAAACTTGATAATTTGTTAATCAGTTGGTTTTTCCTGCAAGATGGAGGCGATGAGGTAAGAAACTGGTAAGAGCTTAAACCGAACCAAGGCGAACAGGGGTTTATTATCCCTTTACGCAGCCCCCTTGTACGAAACCTGTACATCTCTCCTTAACCATGGCGGCTTTGTTCACATGTATTCAACAGTTCACGAGCCTCGAAACTTTACAGCCCAAGGTTATTACTCTTATAAACAACATTGTAGTACTTTGGAACAATCGGGAGTACCACAAATTGTTGAATCATTTGTAAACAAAGTCGCCATTTATCGAGGAAAAAAAAAAGTACAGGGTTTCCGTATCTGGATGAGGAAGGGAACTATCAGGAGGGGAAAGCGCCAAGCCATTACGACTATTTAGCACTGGGAAGGGATCAGGATAAGGATTTGGGATAGGACGGGGGGAAGGAATGGTGCCCAACCACTTATGGACGGTCGGGGGGGGGGGGGGGGATTGAACGCCGACCTGCATGCAGCGGGGACCGTCACTCTACCGTCCAGCCCAAGTGGTTGGACAGGCTTGACAAATCCTGACCCCCCTGGAACTTTAGTTGCATCCTTAGTGAAGCTTTATCTCAGGAGATAGACTGCTGCTACCTGGTTTAAACAGCACTTACGCGATCATTTCCAAATAATATTTTCGTCCGCTAGCGTCAGCAGGGTAGTGGTAGTAGTAGTAGTAGTAGAGACCAGGGAGGGGGGTGGGGGGGGGGTTGGATTCAGAAGTGAAATTGCGGAATCGAACTCCAAACATGGTTTTAGATACAGAATTGGCGGAGATCAGATAGTTTGGGATGTTCTGTACCTCATATCCTACACGAGGACACACAAGCACACACACACACACACACACACACACACACACACACACACACACACACACACACACACACACACACACACACACACACACACTATATTCTGCACATAGCCCTCCCTATTCCCACCCTGTACCCTCCTCACCAAACACGCATGCTTAATTAAACAACAAACCCACCCACCCCAAAAAACACACACACACAAACACACACACACACAAACATGACACTGAACCCACGTACATGATATCCCCTCCCCCCCCCTCTCTCTCACTCCCCTAAACCCCACGTACATAGCATTCTCCTCCACCTCAGGTCGGAGCCCGCCACCACTTACCAGCTGATGCAACACATGAACCAGTGAGTGAGGGAGACAGAGCCGTGTTTGAGACAGACAAGCCCAGCACCCCCCTCTTCCCCCCACGTAAGGCAGACAGAGAGGGGCGTAATAACTCCTTCCGACCCACGATTGGCTGTTTCAGATCAAACAATCCAACCGCCGCTCGCTTCCCAATTTAGATGTCTCTGTTGACTACAATTTTTATTGACGTGAGGTGAGTTTCAGGGAATAATGGAAATAGGGGGGGAGGTGGTGGGGGGGACTATACGAATCATCGTATGGTTGTCGGTTCGTGTGGAGGATTCGTACACGTTCATTCGGGAGCTGACACCAGTAATCAACATCCAGATGTGTGTGTATATATATATATATATATATATATATATATATATATATATATATATATATATATATATATATATATATATATATATATATTTCCTGTTTTTGTTTGTATCTCCATCTCTGTCCCCCCCCTCTATCTCTGGGGAAGAGAGAGAGAGAGAGAGAGAGAGAGAGAGAGAGAGAGAGAGAGAGAGAGAGAGAGAGAGAGAGAGAGAGAGAGAGAGAGAGAGAGAGAGAGAAGGAGAGAGGGAGGGGAGAGACTACATTTCTTTGTCTTCTGCATCGCTGGTTGAAATATCTTATACAGGCTGGCACTTCAATCACGCGCAATCTCAACTCTCACTCCTCTTTACCCCCCCCCCTCCCTTTCCTCAATCATCTGTCCCACTCTTCTCCCTCAATCTCTACTTTCCTCACACCTTTCCCACCCCCCTCCCTCCCTACCCCTTCTATCCTCACAAACTCCTTTCCTCTGAAACGTCTTCCCTTCCATCTCTCACCACTTCAACTTTCTTCCTCTTCCTTTGAACACACTTTTTCCATCTCAATTCCCCTCTCTCTCTCAGCAACACCACACACAACCCCCTCTCTACCCCCTCTACCCATTTTCTCCCATTTCTACCCAATTCTTCCCCTTGCCCATCTCTCACGACCTATTTCAAAATCCCCATGACTCCAAGTTGCTGATTCAGGAGATGAGAGGGACCTTTGATCCGACAAAATGTGAAGCTATTTGAGACGATGGTGGTAGTTAGGATGGTGGTAGGTTATGGATGGTGGTAGTTATGGTGGTGGTAGTTATGGTAGTGCTTACCTAACAGTGATTAAGGGAGAATTGCAGTCTACAGGCCCTTTACACCCCACTTACCAGCCCTGTTGCAAGGCTATTGCGCTATAATTGATCTAGTCTGACGTTCAAATTCTTTTGGCGAATCTGGTCTTTAAAGTTGTGGATAGAGGTGGCTTCTACAACTTGTTCTTCCTTTTTCAGTGCATTGTTATTGTTGACCTCTACTCTACACGGTCCTGTGTTTCCTTATATTGCTTCGTCTTCTCTGTGTTTCCAGCTTTCACCTCTATTATCTTATTTGTCATTTGACTCTTTAATTGCTTTTTGTCCTGGTGGTGGTTGTGGTGGTGGTGGTGGTGGTGGTGGTGGTGGTGGTGGTGGTGGTGGTGGTGGTGGTGATGGTGGTGGTGGTGGTGGTGGTGGTGGTGGTGGTGATGGTGGTGGTGGTGGTGGTGGTGGTGGTGGTGGTGGTCGTGGTGGTGATGGTGGTGGTGGTGGTGGTGGTGATGATGGTGATGGTGATGGTGATGGTGGTGGTGGTGGTGGTGATGGTGGTGGTGGTGGTGGTGGTGGTGGTGGTGGTGGTGATGGTGGTGGGGGTGGTGGTGGTGGTGGTGGTGGTGGTGGTGATGATGGTGGTGGTGGTGGTGGTGGTGGTGGTGATGGTGATGGTGATGGTGGTGGTGGTGGTGGTGATGATGATGATGGTGGTGATGGTGGTGATGGTGGTGATGGTGGTGGTGGTGATGGTGGTAGCTATGGTGGTGGTGGTCAATGTGGATTTCGCGAAAGAACTGAAAACTCCAAACTATGTTAATGGAGCGCCTTAGTTTTGGAGGGAGCGAGACTGATAAAGAAGGTATAGAGATAATAACTAATAAAATAATTAATGACAATTAAATACCCATGAAATAGTTGTCGAATCCAAAATTAATCTAAACACACGCAACATGACCCAATTGCATCTCTTCCCACCTATTCAATACACCCCCCATAAAAAAAAAGCCGTGAACAATGTTCCCAAACACATATCTTCAAGCCTAGGCCAAATAAAACACTGCCATACATAACGCTGGAATGAACGACCCCTAACTGTAGTTTCGTTCCAATAATATCGTCCAATGTAACGAAATGGCGGGAGGGTCGTTATGTCCCTATATCACCATGGTTGGCACTCCTCGTGCCATAGTGCCACGATGGTGCCAGGTGACCTCTCTCTCTCTCTCTCTCTCTCTCTCTCTCTCTCTCTCTCTCTCTCTCTCTCTCTCTCTCTCTCTCTCTCTCTCTCTCTCTCTCTCTCTACATATATATTCCCCACGTCCTCCTCGCTTGATTGAAAAACGGATTGAAAGCGAGTTTTATCACGCTCCTTTTTTTCCGGGTGAGTCATCAAGTTTTGGGTAAATGTGTTCTATCAGGTTGTTGATGGGTGCGTCCTAATGGTAGGAGGTGTGGGGTGGGGGAGCGGTGGGGGTATTGTGGGGGTGTGGTGTGGCGTGGAGTGTGGTAGTGTGGGGTGGTAGTGTGGTGGTTTTTTTTTTACGAGTGAATGTGGGGAAGAATTCGTGAATTAGATTCAGAACTAACCAGTTAGACCTGCGACTCACATAACCATTGAGAGATGGTTTCCTCTACTGTCTTTGGTGATGCTGCCAGGCATGCCACTAGAGGTGCAGGTGAGAGAGGCATGCCACTAGAGGCGCAGAAGTGAGAAATGAATGAGGAATCCTACCCCATATCACAGAGGAAGTGAAGGATGAGAACAGCGTCTTGAAGGAGACGTTGGGAAATAAACCAGAGCCCAAAGTGATCGGAATCCTCTACATGTACCGAAGGGAGGTCTAGAGGCAGGTCTCAAGAGCTGAGTCCTCTCTCTCTCTCTCTCTCTCCGTGGAAAAGTCCTTAGGAACATCTGATAAAGATCAACGATTCTATCTATCTCCACGACAGTGAAGAGAGAGAGAGTCTTCTCAAGCCCCTCCCTATCCTCCTCCTCTTCCTCTCAACTTCAACCCAACGTCTCTTCCTCTTTCTTACCCATGTCTCTTACCCCATCTAGCCCCATCACTCCCCCCCCTTCCTAGCCCCCTCTTTCATCTCCCTTCTCAGCCCTGTCCTTCCCACCTTCCTAGCTTTATATTTCCCCCTTTCCCATAATCCTTTCCCTTCCTCTTTTCTAGGTCTGACCCCTTTTTTTCTTTCTAGTTGTCTCTCTCTTCCTCCTCCCTTCCTTCCTAGCTCTGTAGCTTCCCCTTCGTAGCCCCCTATGTCTTCTTCCCTCATGCCCCTTGCCCCCTTCCTACCCATGCCCCTTGCCCCCTTCCTACCCATGCCCATTACCCCCTTCCTACCCATGCTCCTTGTCCCCTTCCTACCCATGCCCCTTGCCCCCTTCCTACCCATGCCCATTACCCCCCTTCCTACCCATGCCCCTTGCCCCCTTCCTACCCATGGCCCCTTCCTACCCATGCCCCTTGCCCCCTTCCTACCCATGGCCTTTACCCCTTTCCTAACCCCATCCCCCCCCTTCACCAGGCCTCAAGCCATTAAGATCAAGCTTGATTTGACACGAACAAAATAATTGACAATAATAAATCGCGAAAAAAATATAGGACTAGGAAGGTATATAATGCGGGGAATATAGGAGCGGGAATGTGTATATTGTCTAAAATATAGGAGCTGGAAGATATACAGGAGCGACAGGTGTATATAGTGTATGGAACATAGGGACGGGAAGGTATATAATGGGGGTGAATATAGAGAAGCCATAATATAGAACACATCAATATAGGACTAAAATAAAATAATTATAAAAATCACGAAAAATATCCTATGAATCGTATGACATACGATAAAATAAATTAAGCAACATAAAAAAAAACAGCACATTAAAATACGATACAAATTGAGGAAAGAACGAAAGCGGGAAGAGCGAAAAAGGCGGGAAAACTAGGGCGCGAAACTTGGACCAAAAAGCGCGCGAAGGCCCGACAAAGAGGAGGTATTGGGCGCCGCTCAGATCTCTGTCCTCATCGAGTTACGCTCCCCATGCATAAAATGAGACTCGGGGCAAGATCATGCTATGCTGGCCAGCTGGGAGGGACCCAGCAGACCTTCGTTGTAATATAAGATTACGCGACCCGCCGCCAGGGGGCCAGCTGTGCTATATAGCCTCTGGCGAACTTCGATATGATGAAGGTCCTTACCATGGGATCTGCCCTGAGGAGCGTGATATGCTATCGACTCCGATCAGAGGAGCGCGATATGCTATCGACTCCGATCAGAGGAGCGCGATATGCTATCGACTCCGATCTGAGGAGCGTGATATGCTATCGACTCCGATCAGAGGAGCGTGATATGCTAACGACTCCGATCTGAGGAGCGTGATATGCTATCGACTCCGATCTGAGGAGCGTGATATGCTATCGACTCCGATCTGAGGAGCGTGATATGCTATCGATTTCGATCTATGTACTTTTGAAATCAAAAAGCTCTTTTTTTAAAGAGTATCTGGTGAACCACCCTATGGTTCTGTCTCGCGGACGACCGGATATAACGGGGAACCAATGGTTCTGCGCCCTGTAAAGACCACTGCGACGAACCAACGGTTCAGACAATCCGTTCTCCTAGAGTTTCCCAACATCAAGAAAACGATCAATTTAAAGTGGTCTCCCCTAACCTACCAGAGGACCCAAAACAGAAAACGGGACAGTACGTCACTTTCGCCAGCCGCTTCCATTTTCTAGTACGACCATTTTCTAGGCCTCGTGTAACGCATACGGCCGAAAAGCGACGTTCTTTGAAGGCGGACAGGTTGGTGGAGAACCCACGGGCTGTGATAAGCGAGCCAGCTGCCTCACGCCACGGGAGACCTGATTACAACCTGATTTAAGCCAGGCCAAGGCAGCAGATACTGGCCCGTGACATCAGGGAGACACGCACACTGGACGATCTCATAGTGGAGCAGCAAACAACCTCAAACAACCTCGTAAGTGCAAACAAGCTCGTAAGTGCAAACAAGCTCGTAAGTGCAAACAACCTCGTAACCGAGTGCTTTTATAACATAACACTTGATGAACACGCAAATGAATGCCTTTAAATATATATATATATATATATATATATATATATATATATATATATATATATATATATATATATATATATATATATATATATATATATATGTCGTACCTAGTAGCCAGAACTCACTTTTTGGCCTACTATTCAAGGCCCGATTTGCCTAATAAGCCAAGTTTTCCTGAATTAATATATTTTTTCTATTTTTTTTTCTTATGAAATGATAAAGCTACCTATTTCATTATGTATGAGGTCAATTTTTTTTATTGTAGTTAAAATTAACGTAGATATATGACCGAACCTAACCAACCCTACCTAACCTAACCTAACCTATCTTCATAGGTTAGGTTGGGTTAGGTTGCCGAAAAAGGTAGGTTAGGTTAGGTTAGGTAGGTTAGGTAGTCGAAAAAACATTAATTCATGAAAACTTGGCTTATTAGGCAAATCGGGCCTTGCATAGTAGGCTGAGAAGTGCGTTCTGGCTATTAGGTACGACATATATATATATATATATATATATATATATATATATATATATATATATATATATATATATATATATATATGCAATTGACGATCACAAAACACTGATCATTTTATGCGGAAAATCCACAGAGAAATATGAAATGAGGTGAACGTTTCGGCTTTGTTAAAGCCTTTGTCAACACCAGACTGACAAAGAGTCAGTCTGGTGTTGACAAAGGCTTTAACAAAGCCGAAACGTTCACCTCATTTCATATTTCTCTGTGGATATTCCGCATATATATATATATATATATATATATATATATATATATATATATATATATATATATATATATAAATATATATATATATATATATATAAATATATATATATATATATATATATATATATATATATATATATATATATATATATATATATATCACTTTACAGACATTTAAAGCAAAAAGTACTCTTGTAAAATAGTAACCCTGACGGTGCCCAGGAGGTCTGAAGACGTCAGGACAAGCACACAGAAATCACAATAGCGTGATGTATCAAATGAACAAAATTTTGTTCATTTGATGCATCACGCAATAGTGATCTCTGTGTGTAATGAATTAAGGGCGAAGAGGGAGAACGGCCTATTGACATAGCTCGAGTGCAGGGGGGAGTTGTGTAAAACCCTGGTTTGTGCCTCGGAGAGGCTGCAGGATCTAATAAGTTCAGTAGAACTTCGGTTTCAACTCCTTTTGGCCATGTAGTAGCTCAGTCGATTAAGGCAGTGTCTGGGATGCTCTCAGACGCAGGTTCGAATCCCCGTCACGGCCCTTGTGGATTTGCTTATTTGATGCATCACGCTATTGAGATTTTTATGTGTATTAAATTCCAGATTTGCAATGCACTCGTATAACGACATTAGAAAGTAGATATCTGTACTATTGAGTTGGACAAACTCGAAAACTATTTTCTACTTATGATGGTAAGACAAATTAACCTAACCTAACCTTCCTAGGCCTAATACAGACTGTCTGACGCCTAATATAGTACATATATTTGCTACTAGGCCTAAAAAATATTTTAGTTTGTTTTTTAGCTTCATTTTTTTTACTCTATAAAGAGAATAGTACAATGTTCTACTATTTAATTGCTTAGAACGTCAATATTTATACTATGGAGCACTTAGTTACAAAGACAACTATCTAAACAGCAGAATGGGTTGGAAAATTCAGTAAGGTCTTCAGAGGGGGCCCTGATACCTGAGTGGACAGCGATTCGGATTCGTAATCCTGAGATTCCGGGTTCGATCCCCGGTGGAGGCGGAAACAAATAAGCAGAGTTTCTTTCACCCTGATGCCCCCCTGTTCACCTAGCAGTAAATAGGTACCTGGGAGTTAGACAGCTGCTACGGGTTGCTTCCTGGGGGTGTGTAACAAAAGGGAGGCCTGGTCGAGGACCGGGCCACGGGGACGCTAAGCCCCGAAATCATCTCAAGATAACCTCAGGATAAGGATTTAGGGTCAGTGTAAAAAAATTCCTTTATACTGGATAGTCGCGATAGGTGCCTCTGAGACTTTAGTCACTTGTTGTAATGATTCACGTCTCTGGTGCAAGGCATCTGTACACCTGTTATAATACTGGCTCTTGTCTGGTAGAGAGGAGACAGCTGGCTATAATGCCAGCCAGCTGGTGGAGGGAGGAGACAGCTGGCTACTGGCTCTTGTCTGGTAGAGAGGAGACAGCTGGCTATAATGCCAGCCAGCTGGTGGAGGGAGGAGACAGCTGGCTACTGGCTCTTGTCTGGTAGAGAGGAGACAGCTGGCTACTGGCCCTTGTCTGGTAGAGAGGAGACAGCTGGCTATAATGCCAGCCAGCTGGTGGAGGGAGGAGACAGCTGGCTACTGGCTCTTGTCTGGTAGAGAGGAGACAGCTGGCTATAATGCCAGCCAGCTGGTGGAGGGAAGAGACAGCTGGCTACTGGCCCTTGTCTGGTAGAGAGGAGACAGCTGGCTACTGGCCCTTGTCTGGTAGAGAGGAGACAGCTGGCTACTGGCTCTTGTCTGGTAGAGAGGAGACAGCTGGCTATAATGCCAGCCAGCTGGTGGAGGGAGGAGACAGCTGGCTACTGGCCCTTGTCTGGTAGAGAGGAGACAGCTGGCTATAATGCCAGCCAGCTGGTGGAGGGAGGAGACAGCTGGCTACTGGCTCTTGTCTGGTAGAGGGGAGACAGCTGGCTATACTGTCAGTCAGCTGGTAAAGGGAAGAGACAGCTGGCTACTCACCTGTGATGATGATCCTGGCCGGGGTTCGAGACAGCTGGCTGCTGCCAGTCAGCTGGTGGAGGGTCCGACACTGGAACCTTGAGAGCCCATCTTGAGGACCAACTTCCAGCACGTGAAGTTCCCCTTCACTCGTCATGTGGTACTTCCCGTCTGGGGGAAGAGCAGAGAGAGGTGGGGAAGTTAGTGGGGGAAGTAGAATATTACGTTAGTGGAGAAGAGAGAGGGGGGAGTTAGTGGGGGGGAATTAGGGGGTGATGGCTCACCTCAAGGGGGTGTTAGTGGGGGGGGGGGAGATCTTTCATCTAGGGAAGAGAGAAGGGGGGGGGGGTTAGCTGAAGGATGGTAGTTAGTGCCTGGTGGGATGGTGGTTAGTGCCTGGTGGGATGGTGGTTAGTGCCTGGGGGGATGGTGGTTAGTGCCTGGTGGGATGGTGGTTAGTGCCTGGTGGGATGGTGGTTAGTGCCTGGGGGGATGGTGGTTAGTGCCTGGTGGGATGGTGGTTAGTGCCTGGGGGGATGGTAGTTAGTGCCTGGGGGGATGGTGGTTAGTGCCTGGTGGGATGGTGGTTAGTGCCTGGGGGGATGGTGGTTAGTGCCTGGTGGGATGGTGGTTAGTGCCTGGGGGGATGGTAGTTAGTGCCTCTGGGGATGGTGGTTAGTGCCTGGTGGGATGGTGGTTAGTGCCTGGGGGGATGGTGGTTAGTGCCTGGTGGGATGGTAGTTAGTGCCTGGTGGGATGGTGGTTAGTGCCTGGGGGGATGGTGGTTAGTGCCTGGTGGGATGGTGGTTAGTGCCTGGGGGGATGGTAGTTAGTGCCTGGGGGGATGGTGGTTAGTGCCTGGGGGATGGTGGTTAGTGCCTGGGGGGATGGTGGTTAGTGCCTGGTGGGATGGTGGTTAGTGCCTGGGGGGATGGTGGTTAGTGCCTGGTGGGATGGTGGTTAGTGCCTGGGGGGATGGTAGTTAGTGCCTAGGGGGATGGTGGTTAGTGCCTGGTGGGATGGTGGTTAGTGCCTGGGGGGATGGTGGTTAGTGCCTGGTGGGATGGTGGTTAGTGCCTGGGGGGATGGTAGTTAGTGCCTGGGGGGATGGTGGTTAGTGCCTGGGGGGATGGTGGTTAGTGCCTGGTGGGATGGTGGTTAGTGCCTGGGGGGATGGTGGTTAGTGCCTGGTGGGATGGTGGTTAGTGCCTGGGGGGATGGTAGTTAGTGCCTGGGGGAATGGTGGTTAGTGCCTGGTGGGATGGTAGTTAGTGCCTGGGGGGATGGTAGTTAGTGCCTGGGGGGATGGTGGTTAGTGCCTGGGGGGATGGTGGTTAGTGCCTGGGGGGATGGTGGTTAGTGCCTGGGGGGATGGTAGTTAGTGCCTGGGGGGATGGTGGTTAGTGCCTGGGGGGATGGTGGTTAGTGCCTGGGGGGATGGTGGTTAGTGCCTGGGGGGATGGTAGTTAGTGCCTGGGGGGATGGTGGTTAGTGCCTGGGGGGATGGTGGTTAGTGCCTGGGGGGATGGTGGTTAGTGCCTGGGGGGATGGTGGTTAGTGCCTGGGGGGATGGTGGTTAGTGCCTGGGGGGATGGTAGTTAGTGCCTGGGGGGATGGTGGTTAGTGCCTGGGGGGATGGCAGTTAGTGCCTGGTGGGATGGTGGTTAGTGCCTGGGGGGATGGTAGTTAGTGCCTGGGGGGATGGTGGTTAGTGCCTGGGGGGATGGTGGTTAGTGCCTGGGGGGATGGTGGTTAGTGCCTGGGGGGATGGTGGTTAGTGCCTGGGGGGATGGTGGTTAGTGCCTGGGGGGATGGTAGTTAGTGCCTGGGGGGATGGTGGTTAGTGCCTGGGGGGATGGCAGTTAGTGCCTGGTGGGATGGTGGTTAGTGCCTGGGGGGATGGTGGTTAGTGCCTGGGGGATGATTAGTGTTTCAGGCCAGTTTATTGTTAGGAGATTAACGATAATGTTGAAGGGTAGCAACATTATTTCATTAATAAATGAAAAATGATTGACATTATTTTGAAGGAAATTCCCTCCAATGTCTTTAACCCAAAGAAAGAATCACTGAGTCACTCAAATTATTAACTGAGTCACTCAAACTACAACTAACAAACAAAGAAGAAGTCATGGTAAAAATAAGCATATTGGAGAAAATTAACATATGCAAATACCAAACAATTCAATTCCTACAAGATGGCGGCGGGACGCGACGTTAAGCAAAACGAATTTTTATTTTTCATTTTCAATTTCACCCTGAACATTTTCCCGATCAAGAAAAATGCCACAAACCTTTACAAAAAAGACGTTTGCAGTTGAAACCCCCCCGAGTTGATGGACCTCTCAGTAAGCTCCGCGGGTATTTCCAGTTGTCTTTATCACTACGCGCCAGAAAAGAACCATCAGACCGGCGCTGAAGCAGATCAGTGCCGCATGTCGCCACACAACACATCCCGGCCTCAAACGCCTCCCCCCAAAACTGAGTTACGGTGGTTATAAATTCGCCCGTAAAGTAAGAAAAGTGGCTGTATCAACTGCGAGTTATAATGGAAAAAGAGTCTTTTACAGGAGTTTTATAGAAAAGAGCAGCACAAGTGAGAGATAAAGGCGGGTAATTCCAGCGAAAACTATCCTTCACCTGCATAGAAAACGGAGGACTTGATGGGGGTGCTGCCTATTGTATTCAGAAAATATCGTACTGCATTTTATATATTATATTATATTAAATATGAATATTGGTAGCGGTCTTTCTTGTAGACATATATTATTGAATATAACGAAAAGGGTGAGATCAATGGTTCTAGCACGAATCGTATCCATTTTTTCTTGTGTTTTTCTTCACTTGAGAAAGAAGTTGAAAAATTAAATTTCCAAAGTTCATTCACCCGGGCTCTAAGAGGCTCGAACCCCGGCCCCCACACGTGTGAGGCAGAGGCTCTATATCCACTCAGCTGTGAGTAGTCTTGATAACGTAGTACTTGAAGGGGTAGGTAGGACTTTAAGGGGGGGGTAAGACTTTTAATTGAATGACCAACGTATTACCTCAGCCTCCTGATATTACTGTCAATCTCGTTAAGCTGTGTATAAAAGAATCTAAATTTACTTTTAATAATAAGTATTATTTATAGACTTTTGGAATGGCAATGGGGAAAACGCGTTCAGCATTCACTCATTTTTCAAATGTGATTTTTCTACATACTTGGATCAGTGTTTATATATATATATATATATATATATATATATATATATATATATATATATATATATATATATATATATATATATATATTTAAGAAGTTTGTGAGGGTATCACCTCTGGTGACAATGTGGGGACCCATAGCCTCGGAGAAGAAATATATATATATATATATATATATATATATATATATATATATATATATATATATATATATATATATGTGTCTCTTAGCTCCAACTGATAAATATTCAGACAATTTTTTTGCAAGTTTCCTTGCAATATTTGCACACAATTTTTTGCGCACTAAAAGCGAGTTCGGTTACCATGACTAATGGCATAAATTGTATTTTAATGAATCGGTGTTTTTAATGCATATATTATGTTGATGAGGAATAACTTCCACATAACATTAGCGCCAATGCATTAAGTCATTCCTGGCGTGATAATTAGTTTATTAAGTTATATCAGGTTATGTGTATATACCGTATAGGTTATGTGGCGTTTTCGGTTAATTTGTTGGAGAGCTTGTCAAGTTTAGTGTCCGTTTGGGACATGTTCTAATTGTGTTGTTTATGTAATTGTCCTGTTTAGGTGCTGGCTGTTATGTAATATTAATGTTATCTTGTTAAGGTGTTGTTATTGTTGTTGTTGTTATTGTTGGAGTGGTTAAGGTTGCCATTCTTGTAATTAATATTCTAATTGATATTATTATGTTTTTAAGTTAATGCGAATAATGTTATTTTATGTTTTGTTGTTAAAATACAATGTGACACACACACACACACACACACACACACACACACACACACCCCACTACTACCTGAAGGAAGCCTGACTTAACATATGAAACACGTTCATGTTTGCTAATGATGGAAAACTCTTGGGGAGACTGAGAGCGGTGGAGGACCCTTGACCCTTGACCTGTCAAGCCCTGAATGGTGTCCAGATGACTCTTTCTCATCCCCCCCCCCCTCAGCGACCTTCTATACCCCAAGCATCCAAGAGCTTCATCCAACTACTCTGGCTAAAATCCATCATCCATTGATACCCCTCCATATGAACTCATCGGTACTACGATAACCTCGCTTCAGGCAGGTCGGCGTTCGATCCCCGATGGTTCAAATGAACCATCCGGGATCTCAGAGGTGTGTTACACCTCTCGACACACTCTAAGAGGTGATCCGACACCGTAATGTGCTTGCAGAGCGCAGGAAGCACATTTAGGTGAGCAAATCTGACATTCAGTTAACAAGACAATCTTGGCAACAGACAGACTCCCAAGGCGGCGCGTTGGGGGGGGGGGGGAGGAGGAGGGGGGGGGGGTCTATATACACAGTCTGAGTCAACATTGTCAGAGTGAGAGAGAGTGGGAGGGGGAGAGGGGGGGCAGGATGTGGGATGGGGGAGAGTTCCTTCTTTCTGTTCCTCTCACTGTATCTCACACATTTCTCATTCGTACTCTGAGAATATTGTTTCTATCTGTCACTCTTATTGTATATTTCGTGTACACATACGATAGCGCTCTCTCTCTCTCTCTCTCTCTCTCTCTCTCTCTCTCTCTCTCTCTCTCTCTCTCTCTCTCTCATGGTATCTCTAATTGTCGCATTGTATAGTTCCTGAATTTCTTACTCGCTCTGGCGTGTGTATGTGTGTGTGTATGTGTATGTTTGTGTGTGTTTCCGTGTGTAAGTATGGTTGTGTGTTGGTAGGAAGGAGGGAGAGAGGGAGAGAGAGAGAGAGAGAGAGAGAGAGAGAGAGAGAGAGAGAGAGAGAGAGAGAGAGAGAGAGAGAGAGAGAGAGAGAGAGAGAGAGAGAGAGAGAGAGGTAGTGGTAAGAGGTCTTTTATATCCTAGTCAGGAAGGCGTGTCACGATAATGCCTCTCTTAAGGTTCACGGCCACCATAAGCTGCCACCATAAGCTGCCACCATAAGCTGCCACCATAAGCTGCCACCATAAGCTGCCACCATAAGCTGCCACCATAAGCTGCCACCATAAGCTGCCACCATAAGCTGCCACCATAAGCTACCACCATAAGCTACCACCATAAGCTGCCACCATACACTACCACCATACACTACCACCATACACTACCACCATAACCATTTGCCACCCCCAGAATATCCCCTTGAACACCATCCACACCTTCACCATCACATTTCCATACCCCCCGAGACCAAGCACCATATAATATCCCCCTCACCATAACCAGTCACCATAACCCCATAAAGGGTGGTGATGATAGCCCTTATCGCACTCTTGCCTGGCTGGCCATGAGCACTCCTTCGTGTCCTCTCTCTGGAAAAGTATCTTCACAGACTCCGGCAAATCTGGTCAAAAGGTTAAGGGGGATATTTTGTGACAGACAGAGATAGACATAGACAGACATAGACAGACATTGACAGACATAGACAGCTCCTCACGGGAGCTGTCTTTGTAACAGCTTTCGTGAGGCTGTTGTGGCTGTGATTTTGTTATCTTTCAGCTTTGCTTTTTTGGGTGGTTTCTAATAAGACCTTTTTTTATTTTTTTTTATTTCCGACCTGCTGGTTAAGTTCTTGAGATGCTTGTTTAGTTCCTGTCCTTTCTACGGTTGCTTAAACAATTGTTTGGATGTTGAGGAAGTTGTTTGGTTGTTAGCGACATTGTTTGATAGCTGACCGAATTGTTTTGTGGCTGACAACGTTTGTTTGGTTGCTAACGAGATTGTTTGTGTGTGTGTGTGTGTGTGTGTGTGTGTGTGTGTGTGTGTGTGTGTGTGTGTGTGTGTGTGTGTGTGTGTGTGTGTGTGTGTGTGTACAATTGAATACCAAGAATAAGCTACAGATATCACGAGATGACCAATTTAATCGCCTTATTTTTTAGTTTGATTTCGTTTAATTTATATAAACAATGATTAGAGCCTATTCCCCCTCCTGTTCCACCCCTCCCTCCCTCCCTCCCCCCCCCCCCCTCCTCCCTCCCACTAACCCTCCCTCCCTCCCTCCCCCCCTCCCTCCCTCCCTCCCACTAACCCTCCCCCCTCCCTCCCTCTCCATACATGTATAGTATCCATACAAAATGAATTATTCTCACCAGCGACACATATTTGCGTGAATTTACGCGGCCCCGTCCAGTAGCCCATATTTGCATTTAATTTGTCGAGTAATAACACCTAGTGATTAACGAACAAGCATCGCAATGAACACAGCATTGGAACACCTCAACACGACACTGTAAGACTAGAATACATGACTGTAACACAAGAACACAAAGAGTTAAGAGTATAACGAGAGACTGAACACTAAGTATGCTCACAGGAGGTTAAATCATAATTGATAAGAACGAGAATTAAGGATTTAAATTGCCATAAGCAGATAATTGAAAATATTACATTGGGAGACGAAACGAAGGAAGAGATTGACGTGATAATTATAGTAAGAAAGCATAGAAGGAGAGAGAGAGAGAGAGAGAGAGAGAGAGAGAGAGAGAGAGAGAGAGAGAGAGAGAGAGAGAGAGAGAGAGAGAGAGAGAGAGAGAGAGAGAGAGAGAGAATTTCGCATTCAAGCACTAATGTCTGCGAGTGTCTGTCCGTACTTCAGAGTAGAGAACAATTGAGTGTAGAAGCAGAGTGGAGTGAGTGAGCGAGAGAGTGAGTGAGTGAGTGAGTGAGTGAGTAAGTGAGTGAGTGAGTGAGTGAGTGAGTGAGTGAGCGAGTGAGTGAGTGAGTGAGTGAGTGAGTGAGTGAGTGAGTGAATGAGTGAGTGAGTCAGACACGAGGGAACTGTGATCACTTGAGTCAGGGGCCAGTAATTGCCTTTGAACACTCACACTTAACTACACTTGTTAACTGTTCCTCCTAATTACCGACTCGTTCCTTGTGTTCTTATTGACTTGTTCCTCTCGTTCACACTGCCTCGCTCATCTCGTTCTTAATGGCTCGTTCTCTGCCGTTCATAATCTTTCTCTCTCCCTCTCCATCTCCTCTTTATTTCCATCTCTTTCTCTCTCTGTTTTGTTTCAATAAATCTTTCTATCTCCCCTATTTCCAACCCATTAGAGTAGAACAAGGAGAACACGGACGAGAGAGAGAACACCACACAGGTGGAGGGAAGGGGAGGGGAGGGAAAGGAAGGGAAGGGAAGGGAAGGGAAGGGAAGGGAAGGGAAGGGAAGGGAAGGGAAGGGAAGGGAAGGGAAAGGGAAGGGGAAATGAAGGGGAGGTGGGCAGGGAGGGGGGGAGAGTAAGAACGGGAATGAACAGGAAATAAACACGAGATATACAATAATTGAAATGGTGAGCTTCCTCTCTCTCTCTCTCTCTCTCTCTCTCTCTCTCTCTCTCTCTCTCTCTCTCTCTCTCTCTCTCTCTCTCTCTCTCTCTCTCTCTCTCTCTCTCTCTCTCTCTCCCCCCCCCCACTCCTACATCCTTCACCCCGCCTATCCTCTCCATACCCCTCTTTATGTCTCTCCCTCCCTCTCTCCCTCATTCCCCCTACCCTATCTCCATCCCCCTATCCATTCCACCCTCCATCCATCCATCTATTCCAGCAGTGGTGTGATGAACGACCATGGAGGAGGTGCTGACAGCTCCTACCACATAAACACCAAATGAAAAACCCTTGATTATAATTTATGAAAGAAAATGAGAATGAATAGCATGAGGAGAGAGAGAGAGAGAGAGAGAGAGAGAGAGAGAGAGAGAGAGAGAGAGAGAGAGAGAGAGAGAGAGAGAGAGAGAGAGAGAGAGAGAGAGAGAGAGAGAGAGAATGGAGGAAGGAAGGGATGGAGCAAGCCAGACCATTTTAAATAAAATGTTTTTTTATTTAAATAAAACTTTAAATAAAAAACTCTGCATTTTAAATAAAATGCAGAGTTTCTTTCACCCTGACGCCCCTGTTCATCTACCAATAAATATGTATCTGGGTGTTGGACAGCTGCTACAGGCTGCTTCCTGGGGATGTGTGTGTATGTTAGAAATATATGAAGTAGATATAATAAGAGGAGAAAATAGATAGGTTAGAAAGGCGGGGTCCAAGAGCTAATAGCTCGATTCTGCAGACACAAATAGTAAATAAACACCTTGAGGCGTACGATCTATCGTACTATCGATACGATAGATCTATCGATCTATCGTATCTTAATTCCGCTCTTAAACACCCCCCACAAAGGTCTATTTCCCCTACTCAACACGCAGCATCACCTCTCCTTCATCTCTTCATCCCCCCTTCCATCTACCCCCTTCATCTACCCCCCTTCCATCACCCCATCATCTACCCCCCTTCCATCACCTCTCCATCTACCCCCCCCCCAGAGATGGAGTATCCTCGGGATGCTGCCTCGTCATCTCATCCACCAAAACATTCCATTCTTCTACCCCTTTCATAATTGTTTTCCCTCCCTTGTCACCCTTTCTTTCCCTTCCTCTCCACTCTCTCTTGTTCCCCCTCTCGAGTAGGAGACCCCTTTCATTAAGGTAGACTTACCTCAAAGTTCTCCCCTCCCCCCCAGGGACTCTATGAGTGAGTATGGAGAAAGGGAGAGTGAATGGAAGAGTACTCATGTACTCATGAATACATGGGAAAGGAAGACAACAGAGGTTCTATATGATTTTCTAACACACACCTTCATAACACCCCCCCACACCTTCATAACCCCCCCCCACACTTTCATAACACAACAACCAGCTAATTAAACAAGACTGACGAGAGCAACCAACCACTACTCAACAACAATTAAACAAATAACAATTAACAAAATGCAAAATAACAATTTTAAAAAAATTTCCCCAACAACCGCCCACCAGGTTATAACAGTAACGATTTGGCCCACCATAACCCCTACCCCCCCACACAACCCCCCCTCCCTCTCCCCTTACAACCAACCCCTCCTCACCCCCCCCTAACTAGCCTTTTAAAAGCCTCCACTAATGCCCCCCCCCAAAAAAAAAAAAGTTTTTTATGTAATATTTTAATTATGCTCAATTGCATTTATTATTTCTACGGGTAATTAGGTTATTCGTTCAGGTGATTGAATTATGAATTGTACCGCCACCCTTGTTTCTGCCCCCCCTCCCCCCCCCCTCGTGCTACTATTCCCTGTTTGAATCCCCCCTGTAAGCACTTCCCCTCTACCCCCTACCCCTGGGGAAGGGAACAGGGGCGTCAGAGTGAAAGAAACTCTGCCCTATTTGTTTCCGCCGGGGATCGGTCCCCGGAACTTAGGATTAGGAATCCCGAGCGCTGTCCACTCAGCCACCAGGCCCCTCTGTGTGTATGTAGTATACAGGAAAGTATACTACTAGTAGACTGCTGTATACTATAGTACACAGTAGTATACAGGAAATACACCACCCTCACCTGGTATAGATCAAGTCTCCCTGAACACTTACCCCGCGACGTCAATCAAGTGTCTAGTATTTGATTGATTGACAGCTGTCTGTACCCTCATTATGTTAAGAGCCGCGCGCCATATTGCTCGTGTATCGTTATCAATTATTAATTATTATTTACAAATATTATTATTCTTTTTACCATTGCAATGATTATAATCAGTATTAATCTAATTTTTCCTCCTATTATTATTATTATTATTATTATTATTATTATTATTATTATCCTATTATACGTATTGGTTAAGTAATAATTGTAATTACGAAGCAATAAGATGCTTATCTTAACGTACTAAGAAGGTTAGGTAAGGTCGGTGTTTTGTATGAAGCTTTTCAAGGTAAACTAAAATATTCACAATAAATTAGTATGTCACATATGCACTTATTTAATAAGTCAATATTGACTATAAGAAAGTGCGAGAACGGGTTGTATTATGTTATCGTTTTTTTTTTTTTGTTATTTAATACGCAGTGATTGGTCGAGAAAGCGTACGAAACCAGGTCAGCAAAACAAATGGAATAAAGGCATTTTAATTTATCTTCGCCTGTCTTGTCTCTTCTCTTAATTACTGAGGTAAAATGATGGCTGGTTAATCCTCTTAGCCGATTATTGGCTGGCGGATAATCGGCTCATTTCTGATTGGTTGTGTAGTCCAGGGTTGCCAACTTTCCTTGGAACGAAGGTTGTAATGCGGTTACGGCTCCCTAGGCGTCATGTATATGGAATTAGGCGCAAATATATATTTCTGATTGTCGTATATTGGTTTCCATTAACTTACATATTTATTGCTTCCGTAATCCTCAGTCTCGGGTACATTCTACTCACTACTTACTTTTTTTCTATCTCTTTTCTCTGCTTGCCTCTTCTCTTTTCGTCTCCCCTTTCTCCTCATTTCTCCCGCTTCCCCCATCGGCCCAGACCGGAAATGCAGAGGAGACCAGAGGCACGATGCTAGACCAGATTCAGGAAATGACACGACCGGGATGTCCTCTCTCTCTCTCTCTCTCTCTCTCTCTCTCTCTCTCTCTCTCTCTCTCTCTCTCTCTCTCTCTCTCTCTCTCTCTCTCTCTCTCTCTCTCTCTTAAACTAAGACTAGGTTGCATTAGGAAATGTGCTGATGATGTTATAAAGCTTCAAGCTAAGACCTGTTATCCCTACACCAGCTCATCTAAAGCCTGTTCCTAGAAACTCATTTATTTGATGAGTTTATCTTGTATTCATTACGGATGCTGTAAAAGGTAACAAGGCTATTTAACACTCGAGAACAGGCCAGGAATAACTAGCAGGCTAAATAGTGTCTTGGGCTGACCTTAACAAGCCCCATTGTCTTACAGGCGTCTAATGATTTAAGAGGCCTCGATTCCCTGTTGAATTACCTGCTTCAGACAACTTAAGACACGGTGCTTTTCGGATCAAAATGTGGTTGTGGGTCAGCAACTTGCTTCTTGAAAGCAAATTGGTCAGCCAGATTAGCCTATTAATAACTACCAGTTGTAACATTCCCATCATCCCGGTTTAGTGGTATGAATGTGTTCACAAAATGAACATCTCTGCCGATCTTAAAACCCAAGACCACCAGATTCTTAAATCTAACTCTTCCTGAGGCAAGTTTTCTACTCTGTCTCTCACTGAGAAACAAGAATGAGCTGACATGTAAACTGTTTTCATTAGAAGACAAGCTTTGTCTATCAATGTTCCGGCTGCGAGCGAAAGATATCCTTTATATCTCCTTCAGACCTTGTTTTTGGCTTCAGCAGCTGTCGGATATCCATAGCCAATACATGCTAATACATGCTGATACATGTGTATCCAGGGCTTAGGTACATGCTGTCGGTGAGGAATGTGCTTCTGCTGGGGGTCCAGTATGAGAAGAGAGAAGGCATGAGTTTCGGCTGTATACATAGCTGTGAAACCTGGCGTTTTATATATATATATATATATATATATATATATATATATATATATATATATATATATATATATATATATATATATATATATATATATATTTATATTTCTCTCACTCTCTCGTCCAATTTTCGGATCTGTCACATTTGGAATGAAGTGAATTGGAAACATGTCAGGCGCGGCACAGTTGAGAGTGACACAGCCTAAAGCCGCTGTGTCACACCCCTCCTCCCCCCCCCCCCCCACCCCAAAGGTACCCCACTGAATGGCAGGTCTTCACCGCCATATTGTATAATAAACTACGATTTATTTCAAGTAATCCCCCTAGTGTGGGGCGACGCGCAAATCTTTATACTGGGTATGTCGACCTTTGGACCGTTGCCTCGTTCTAATACGTCATAAAAACGTTGTTGTAACAACTTGTAATCACTTCATTACAAGTTGTAACGAGCGGGAAAATATAGGGACAGTTACGAATAAGTCCACAAGGGGCGTGATGAGGGCTCGAACCTACATCCGAGAGGATCCGAAACGCGCCTTAATTGACTGTGCCACGACCCGGTCAAAAGAATTGAAACCGGGATCTGCCCCCCCCCCCCCCTCACACGGATCCTGCAGCCTCTCCGAGACACAAACCAGGGTTTTACACAATTCCCCCCATGCACCCTTGCTCCGTCAATAAGCTGTTCTACCTCTACCTCATGCATGTCAAGTCGTTAAAGAAAAAAACGCAGAAAGAATACCAGAAGGAATTATTTTTCAAATCCTTATCTCTCCAAGAAAGATGGCTGTCAGCCGATTTTACACAAAATCTTAGCACGTTGACCGATATGTTTCTCGTGGCAGGGTAAACACAGCATTTGTTTTCAGATACAGATGGTTAATGAACGATACATAATGGGAAACATTCGAATTTGATCAGGTACTATGTTAGACAGAAGGGAGAGGTTGTATGTAAGACAGAAGAGACAGATTCTATATACGAAAAACACAGGTGCTATATAAGGCAGAAAGAAAAGGTTCTATATGAGACACAAGGGAGAGTTATTATAGAATATATTTTGTGTCTCTTCTGCCTTATATTTATAATACTTGTAATAAAGTTGTTACATCTTGTTACAACCTTTTCATGGCGTAACAGAACGTTGCTACAACGTTTCTATAATGGTTGTTACAATTGTTAGGCGTTAAAAGTTGTTGGAAAGTTGTAGCGACGTCGTTGTAGCGTTTGGCGGAATACAGTATTAGGCAACACAACTACACATTCACACGAGATTATGTTTAGCGACTCTCTCTCTCTCTCTCTCTCTCTCTCTCTCTCTCTCTCTCTCTCTCTCTCTCTCTCTCTCTCTCTCTCTCTCTCTCTCTCTCTCTCTCTCTCTCTCTCTCCCTCCCGCCGGGGGAACAACCTGCCCATTACAATTCCTCACAGATACAAGCAGACAGGGAAATGAAGAAGTCTTTGTCTTATGTTTAAAAAGGAAATCAGGTTTGCCTAAGGCTCACTTTCACGGCTTGTTCACAGGATATTGAGACGTCCATTGATACGCATGTAAATGATTCAATATTCCTTTTATCGACATGTTTATATATATATATACATATATATATATATATATATATACATATATATATATATATATATATATATATATATATATATATATATATATATATATATATATATATATATATATATATCACTAAGGGTGCTATATGAACCGGCCAGGATTCGAACCCATGACGTCCAGGATCACCCCTAAACCGTACACAGTACCGTGGTCACCGTACCATCAATGGTACGGTGGTCACTCTTATTTCCGTGCAAGGACGGGCACTGAACACTTACCACCGTGCACGGACATGCACGAAACACTTACCTCCGTGCAGGGACGGGTAGATGTTGAAGGTGTTGTCGTGCAGCCAGGAGGTGACAGTCACGTGCTCCCTCACGTACGACGGTACGGCGCACCTCAGCACGGCCGTGTTGCCAGACATCACAAGCTGGTCGTACACCTGCACCTCGTACTCCCCCACCACAACTGTCAACACATAGACAAACACAGTTGAGAGGCGGGACCAAAGAGCCAGAGCTCAACCCCCTACACCCACAAATAGCTGAGTACACCTTAGCAGTCTGAACCCTTTGGATAAAATTCTCTACACTTAATCATCTAAATACAATTGTTTATATCACTTAAAATACCTGTTTGAGTGTTTTGTAAGTAATGATGTTACTTAAGCAGGTGTTCTCCACAGGTGTAAGTGTACAAGTGAACGCAATTGCATCATCAACTCACTGAACACAGGTAACGTCACAGGTAGTGGGCTGGTTAATACCGTCTAATTAACCCAAATAGGTACAAAGGAATGTTTTAATTATCAATCTCACACCTTGATGTAACGTTCATCCATCTCAGCTGTCTCACACACACACACACACACACACACACACACACACACACACACACACACACACACACACACACACACACACACACACACACACACACGCACACACACGCACACACACACACACACACACACACACACACACACACACACACACACATGAGTGCCCAAATGAGCCACAGAGATATTAGAAAGAACTTTTTTAGTGTCAGAGTGGTTGACAAATGGAATGCATTAGGAAGTGATGTGGTGGAGGCTGACTCCATACACAGTTTCAAGTGTAGATATGACAGAGCCCGATAGGCTCATGAATCTGTACACCTGTTGATTGACGGTTGAGAGGCGGGACCAAAGAGCCAGAGCTCAACCCCCGCAAACACAACTAGGTGAGTACAACTAGGTGAGTACACACACACACACACACACACACACACACACACACACACACACACACACACACACATTCCTAAATATAAATTGATAAACACCACCAAAGGAAACCTGATCAACCAGGCTGTGATCAGACTGGGAGCAGCTGCGTTTAACAGCCTGGTTGACCTGTCTACCAACCAGGAGGCCTGGTGAAAAAGACTGGGCCGCGGGGACACTGATCCCCGGAACCAATAATAGGTGGTAGACTGCAAGTAACTTGAGAAAATCTATATGGAATCCAAACAAAGGTTAGATATATGGGCTTGTTCAGCCACTGGAGGACAGAATCGGGAATCACTATGCCGAGAGGTGGATATGTTAACGACATACCAGATACTAAGGACAATTGCCAGAGTATAAAGAGTGAAGGTGTTCGAAATGAGTTCTAAAAGATGAAGATGAGTACGGATGAGTACTGGAGATGCATATGAGTCACAGTGAGGCCAGGAATATGGGCATGTTTGGGACATCCTACAAGCAAACTAACTTACAAACTTACTGATTTGAAAACAAACATGTGATGAGATGCGTGAAGCATATATGTGTCACACAGATGACTAACACACACCTGAAAAGACATATATGACTCTCTTCTTTATTTCCTCTTTATTTCCTCTTTATGTCCTCTTTATTTACTCTCACTTGCTAACTACCTTCCTTCTCAATCCTTAAACCTTCTCTTTCACTCCCTGCTGTCTCTCTAAACTTCTCTTCCTCCCTCTCTCCCTCACACCTCCCTCCCTCTCTCCCTCACACCTCCCTCTCTCCCTCACACCTCCCTCCCTCCCTCACACCTCAAGACGGAGTGGGAGATGAGCACTCAAGCGCCAGCAAGGAAGATGGTAACCGAAGCTGTTAACTCCCACCTGACCTCCATAATACCCTGAATAATGAGGTGATGGTGAGAGGTGATGGTGACAGGTGATAGTGAGACACACACGAACACGTACCAGCACGGACGATGACGGGCGTGGCCATTATGGTGCCGGCGGGGGAGGACGCCCTGCAGGTGTAGGTGGCAGCGTGGACCTGGGC
>NC_091219.1:25982953-26017953 GCF_040958095.1 Procambarus clarkii | reverse complement strand
GTCAGCACTGTCTGAGACAGAGGTCAGGGAGACACAGACTGCGTCAGCACTGTCTGAGACAGAGGTCAGGGAGACACAGACTGCGTCAGCACTGTCTGAGACAGAGGTCAACGGTCAATCCACCATAATATAAATATTTATATAAGCAAGCATATATATAAATTTGTATAATAAAATTATATATTTATATATCCCTATGAATAATTCATATATTTAAGCTGGAAAATGGCTTACCACATAGAGAAAAAAATGAAAAACAAATTTGAATTACAAATAGCTATAAAAACCCATGATTAAATAACACAAGATACTAAAGATAGCAACAAAACAAGAACCGCAATATTTTTTGTATAATATGAAACATGAATAGATATAAAACTATTATTAGAAACTAACAATAGACAAAGGGATAAGATAACAGGTGCAATAATTATGAAAATAATAATCATATATTACTAAAATAATAATTTCCTTAATAAAGAGGGAAAAGGAAGAATGGTAAATTAAAAAAAATCTGAGAATAAAATAAGTAAATAAATATTAGAAGAAACAAATCTCACTAAAGAATGAAAGGAAAGTCAAGATAAGAAAATGAAAATCGTCAGTACACCCCCCCCCCCATTCTCTCTATTTCCCATTCCGTCAAAAACACGACTGTTTTAGCTTCACCAGAAACGTACGCACCCCAAGCAACCCACCTAACCCAATGAAACCGACTCCCATTAAACGTAAAACATTTCGGTGCTTAAACGGACTTGTCGATTCCGTACAGAATGCGACGTGTTATGAGAGGCCGGCTTAAGCAACAGAGCAGTATAGAAGTTGAGAACTTACTTGGCAATGGTACAACCCGTTCTCGCACTTTCGTACAGTCAATATTGACTTATTAAATAAGTGCATATGTGACATACTAATTTATTGTGACTATTTTAGTTTACCTTGAAAAGCTTCATAGAAAACACCGACCTTACCTAACCTTCTTAGTATGTTAAGATAAGCATCTTATTGCTTCGTAATTACAATTATTACTTAACCTATTATAGGTATAGGTTAAGTAATAATTGTAATTACGAAGCAATAAGATGCTTATCTTAACATACTAAGAAGGGTAGGTAAGGTCGGTGTTTTCTATGAAGCTTTTCAAGGATAAACTAAAATAGTCACAATAAATTAGTATGTCACATATGCACTTATTTAATAAGTCAATATTGATTGTACGAAAGTGCGAAGAACGGGTTGCAATGGTAAGCTATTGAAAAAAGCTATTTTAAAGCTTTTTACATTTGAAGACTTTATGTTTTAAAGCTATTTTTCAGCTTAAAGTACTGGGTAAGTAGAGAAGAGATACAGTAACAATTAAGTATAAATGATGAAAGAACGAAGGTATACAAATATAACGAAGACAAACTACAGGAGCCAATAAAAAACTCCATAATAAATATAAGACAGGAGGAAGATTGAAGTGGACTCACGCTCTGTGGGTTTACACCAAAATTTGCATGTAAATGAACACAAAAGTTTAATTCACTTTTTACAGGGCTGGGGGAAGGACCTGAATTTAGAGTCGTGTGTGTGTGTGTGTGACATTACTTTTCACACACACACACACACACACACACACACACACACACACACACACACACACACACACGCACGCACACACACACACACACACACACACACACACACACACACATTGGTTGACAAATGGAATGCATTAGGGCAGTGATGTGGTGGAGGCTGAATCCATACACAGTTTCAAGTGTAGATATGATAGAGCCCAATAGGCTCAGGAACCTGTACACCTGTTGATTGACGGTTGAGAGGAGGGACCAAAGAGCCAGAGCTCAACCCCCGCAAGCACAATAAGGTGAGTACACACACACACACACACACACCACACACGAGTGTGTGTGTGCGTGTGTGTGGAGAGCCGGCTTAGGGAGCCGGTGGCCGAGCGGACAACACGCTGGAGACGTTATCCTGTGGTCCCGGGTTCGATCCCAGGCGTCCGGCGAGAACGAAGGGCAGAGTTTCTTCAACCCTATGCCTCTGTTACCTAGCAGTAAATAGGTACCTAGGAGTTAGTCAGCTGTCACGGGCTGCTTCCTGGGGTGTGTGTGTGTGTTGTGTGGAAAAAAAATAGTAGTAGAAACAGTTGATTGACAGTTGAGAGGCGGGCCGAAAGAGCAGAGCTCAACCCCTGCAAGCACAACTAGGTGAATACAAGTAGTGTAGTGGAAAAAATTTAATGCACTTAAGGAACAGGTTGTGGAAGCAAACTCTATTCATAATTTTAAAACTAGATATGATAGGGAAATAAGACAGGAATCATTGCTGTAAACAACCGATGGCTAGAAAGGCGGGATCCAAGAGTCAATGCTCGATCCTGCAGGCACAAATAGGTGCGTACAAATAGATATATCATTGTTACATACCATCATCTTGTAAGATGCACTAATGTGTGTCTCACTAGACGCCTTTGTCACCGTCTTGGTGCCCGGGTTCGAGTCCCGCAGTACAAGTAACCCATACTTGCTGTTCTCACCTCCACCAGAGGTGCAGCCAAATAAGATGGACAGAGACCGAATAGAAAATATACAGATGATACATCAAAAGGACTCAGGCCACATCTAAAGAAAAAATGGCCCGCATCGAAATGGTTTTAGAAATAGAAGAGTTCTCGAGATACAATAAGAAGAACGTTAATGCAATAGAGAGAGAGAAATTGACGTCGTAAGTCTACGGATACCACACCGCATATTTCAATAGTCAGCTCGACTGAGAGTAACATGTATGACGGTAATTTCTAACCAATTAATTTCAATATCTTCCACTTACTGCAACTGTTTTTTTTATTATCATCAAGTGAGATTATTATGAGATTATTATATATTATTTTATTATAGTTTTTACAACTGTTATTATCATTACTACTTGACAGATTTTGACCACTGCATATCACCACTTAAATTGTAATCTAAATACTTTTTAATTTGTCTAAAAAAAGTTTGATTTACACTTATGCTCACCTGTTCAATTCAGCCAGAATAATCACGACTTAAAAAAGTTACAATGAATAAAGCCCTCCTAATTCCACCTAATACAAGAGCTTACCATCGCGATGATTAAGTAATTCATAAACCATGTTTAATGATGAGTCAGTTGAAGAGTAAGAAACATAACATATTTATCCGGGATCAACTCGAGTACATTTAATAATCCTAATCCTAAACGCTTTTGAAAGTCTCGAAAACAAATTTATGAAGCAGGATATTCAAGTGAAAAAATTTTTTCCATGCATTTATGGAAGTGAAAATTTCTGCTTACATTCCCTGAAGATATCCCACGAACCCCCAGAAAAAATATATATATATATATTTCTGCTAAAAATATATATATATATATATATATATATATATATATATATATATATATATATATTATATATATATATATATATATATATATATATATATATATATATATATATATATATTAATTTCTGCTACAACATACACCACGCTGAAAGTAATTTTTATATTTCTGATGTTTTAAAGCCCCTCATCTCTCTATTTTTTGCGCAGTCTCCTGAACGTCAGAAATAAAACTGTAATTGAAAAGGTAACCTATTTCCCCCAGACTGTTTACCTGGGGGACAAGAAACTTGTCAAGTGGGTTAAAATATTGAGCTTAACGGCCGCACTAAAAGCGAGTTCAAGCAATTTTGATATCCCGCTAATTTAGTTAATTGCTGAGCAATCATGGAGTGGGGGATTTAAACGAGTGAAAAATGAGAGAGATAAGAGGAAATGAGCGAGGGAAGGTAATTATGAGGAACCGCTAAGCCACTGTATCTACACAGCACATGGAAGGGATATGAGGACAGGATATAAGCTAGAACAGTGCCCAACCACTTACACCCTTGGGGGGCATAGAACACACCCAAGGGTGAATATCCTCGTTATATGAGGACAGGATATAAGCTAGAACAGTGCCCAACCACTTACACCCTTGGGGGGACATAGAACACACCCAAGGGTGAATATCCTCGTTATATGAGGGCAGGATAGAAGCTAGAACAGTGCCCAACCACTTACACCCTTGGGGGGACATAGAACACACCCAAGGGTGAATATCCTCGTTCTTGCAGGAAGAACGTCCACTGCTCTACCGACCACAACATGTGGGAAAATGAGATAGTAATGAGTGAAATTCATATGAATATACCATTAACCTCAGATAAAAACCAAAGTCTTGTATTTCCCACCATTAAACGATCATCAATGCCCCGGGGGGGGGCGGGAGGACATAGTTCATCATATATCTATGCCAGCCTTCACAGCCTTTTATTTCACGCCGTAATGAGTCGCGTTAAGTGCCTGGTTCGAGCCACCATTAACGACTCAACTGCCAGGCCAGAAGAGGGTGAGAAAAGCTTTCAGATGATGATAGAAGCTTTGTGACGAGGATAGAAGCCTTCGGATGATGAAAGAAGCCTTCTGATGATGAAAGAAGCCTTCTGATGATGAAAGAAGCCTTCTGATGATGAAGGAAGCCTTCTGATGATGAAAGAAGCCTTCTGATGATGAAAGAAGCCTTCTGATGATGAAAGAAGCCTTCTGATGATGAAAGAAGCCTTCTGATGATGAAAGAAGCCTTCTGATGATGAAAGAAGCCTTCTGATGATGAAAGAAGCCTTCTGATGATGAAAGAAGCCTTCTGATGATGAAAGAAGCCTTCTGATGATGAAAGAAGCCTTCTGATGATGAAAGAAGCCTTCTGATGATGAAAGAAGCCTTCTGATGATGAAAGAAGCCTTCTGATGATGAAAGAAGCCTTCTGATGATGAAAGAAGCCTTCTGATGATGAAAGAAGCCTTCTGATGATGAAAGAAGCCTTCTGATGATGAAAGAAGCCTTCTGATGATGAAAGAAGCCTTCTGATGATGAAAGAAGCCTTCTGATGATGAAAGAAGCCTTCTGATGATGAAAGAAGCCTTCTGATGATGAAAGAAGCCTTCTGATGATGAAAGAAGCCTTCTGATGATGAAAGAAGCCTTCTGATGATGAAAGAAGCCTTCTGATGATGAAAGAAGCCTTCTGATGATGAAAGAAGCCTTCTGATGATGAAAGAAGCCTTCTGATGATGAAAGAAGCCTTCTGATGATGAAAGAAGCTTCGTGACGATCTATTGTATTTCAAACACCCGTTCACTCCAATACCCACAGTCTCCACCACCATGTTTATTCATCATCTTATTCGCTCCCTATCCTTCGCCCTCTTCTGCGAATCCCTCTCCCTCCCTCCCTCCCCCTCTCTCTTCTCTCTCTCTCTCTCTCTCTCTCTCTCTCTCTCTCTCTCTCTCTCTCTCTCTCTCTCTCTCTCTCTCTCCCACCATTCCCTCCCGCGAGTAGAGGGGAGTGATGGGCCACAATATCGGGTGTTATTAAGTGTCATCTACAGAGAAGAGCACTTCAAGGGTGGGCGTCGTGGGTATTACCTCTACGTCAGTCATACCCTTGTGAGGAGGAGGAGGAGAAGGTGTCGGGAGGGAGGGGGAGAAGGGGGGGGGGGAAGGGAGGGAGGGAGGGAGGAGGGGTTTGGTGAGGTGTAATTCAGAAAGGGCAGAGAGCTAGTGAGAGGGGGAATGAATGGGGTGGTTAAGGTTGTAATGATTAGAGAGAGGTTAAGGGTATGGGAGATTTTGTTGTCATAGCTTAGGGTATATGGATTTATGAGGTGTGAGGGGGGGGGGGTTCTCTCAGGTGAGAGGAGGAGGGGAGAAATGAGGGAGTACTCAAGTGAGGAGGGGGGGGGGGAGTGAGGAAGTAGTCAGGTGGAGGTGTGAGGTTGTTTAATCAGTCTAAAGAGAGTTCACAAGAAAAATGTAATTAAGCCTTCATTTCGAGGCCACTACCAGGCGACTACTCAGGCGAAATATGGGCCATTCCCCCCACTCCCCCCTCCTCTGATGATAGGCCAAACATCCCCCATCTGGTCTTGGCGGCCCATCAGAAAATCAATTTAGGCATGAATGATTTGGTGTGAAGATTTTGCGCGCGAAGCGCCCTGTAGTTCAAGGCTGCCAACCTTTCTTTCCTCTAAACCATTCTCAATTTCCAAAATCCTGAAAGTCATTTTGACCTTCTATTACACACATTTCAATTTCAAACTAAAATAACATTAAGCCAAATATTCAACAACACTTTAGTAAGTTATACGAGCTATAATAAGTGTGTTTATAGCAGTGGGCGCGAGAGGGTTGGCCAGCCTGAAAGCAGGGCGCCTTTCAAGCTCCGGGAGTCTGTACCGAGTCATTATCAGGTTGATTAAACTCTACACGAGTGGGATTAGATTCCCCTCAGTCGACACCAGCGTCGATACTCCCCCGGCGAATCTCATGTGCCGGTATTCCGAGAGAGAGAGAGAGAGAGAGAGAGAGATAAAAAGAGGAATTTGATCAAATAAAATCTTGTTCGCGGCTGCGTTTGGTGTCAAGGGAGGACAAGGACTGAGAACGGCGAGCGGTGGCGGCGGCGACAAAGCTGATTGTCGTCAGCTTCATCCGCCACCATCAACGTCATCAACGACCCGGCGGCCCGGTCTCTGGCCAGGCCTCAGTCGACGGGAACTGCCAGAGGTAATCGACTGAAAGCGGTCACAGACAGTCGACATAAAAGCCATGTGGAGCACAATTACACAGCCTCCATCAATCAGGAAGACAATCATAGCCCAGTCTCCATCAATTTGAACCATAATAAGAAAGCCTCCAGCTCCAACACAATCCCACACAGCATTCAACAATCTGTAATACAATCGCACAAAGCTTCCCGGCAATGTGCAACACCCCGACACAGTCTTCTTAGCCTGCGATATCACCACAATCAACAGACTTGTTCTCTTCAAGACATTCTCATCGTTTTAAAAGCATTTGTTCATTAACAATTATCACAGGAGACATTGTCTTTAGTAAAACCATCCAAATGTTTCCAAATGAGCCATACAAGTGACTCTGGTTTTATGATAACCATACATCTTACTCTTGCTTTGATATATCTATAATGTGACTCCAAGTAACAGACTGTTGAATCAAGTTATCACAAGTCAGGCCTCGCCACAGGCCGGGCTTGGGGAGTACAGAACTCCCAGAACCCATTCCAGGTATGATCTAGGATTACTTTCAAGTCACTTTGGGTTGAATGCCATCATATAGAGCCTTGTATAAGTCTGCAGCAGCTCTACATGGGCTTCTACCCCCCCCCCCCCCACCAAACATGGCCTTCCAACGGTTTGAAACAAGATCAAAGACCCTTCCAGCAGTGTGGAACCGCTTCACATGGCCTTCCAGCATTATGGAATGCCCTCACGTTCAGGGAACTAGCTATCAGCTACACTTTACAACACCTTGGAGCAAAACAAAGCCATTAGCACTATTGCCTAAGAGAACTGGCTTTACCAATAACATATACCCGAAGCTAACTCACGAAAATATTGCCTCCAGTTTCTGTGCGATTTTCTGGCGTTAATTTACCTCCATCCACTTAAGACTGGTCGACACGGCCTCGCTTTTTGAAGGGTCTCCGGTCGAGCCCCGGTGATTGGTCACCATTCCTTCGCTCCTTTCTATTCTCCTATCCTCATACCCTCCCTTCCATGCGATCACCTAACTAGCCTAGTGGTTTCTCCTGTTATTGCCCCTTAATTTACCTCCAAGAGCTCTCTAAGAATTAGTTATGGTTAGTGGAGGAGTTTCAGCGGTCAAAGTGGGTTGGAACATGAAGTTTAAAAAGAATATGGAGGTCAATAAATATGATATAATTTAGGACAGGGATTCTGAAGCAGTATTAAGAGGATCTGAACAGCTTCACAGAGTTTCGCTTCGATGAAAAACACGGTCATTCGAGGCATTATGAACTTTCTAAATATATTACTCGATATGGCAGCACATTATATATGTTTAATGTTTATTAAGACTGTTTGTAGGAACTTTACCAGTTCGTGAAACATATTACGTACTTCTGAAATCTGTGAGGTTAAAGCCCAATTTTGGGGGGTTCTTTGAAATATTTACAGGACATAAAAATTCATTAAATCTATTTAGAAAATATGACGAGTTTCTAACGTATATCTAAGAACATGTATTAAGGCAGAACAAGACATTACATCTAAAACTATCTTCAAAACATTTGTGAATGATTTATCTAAAAAAAAAAAAAAATACAATTATATTTATCATATACTCATCGATTTTATTAATGTGCAAGATAAATAGTTGTTATATGATAGCTGATGAGGGATCCAAAATATTGATAGGCCTTAAGCCAGCACGGCTTAAGGCCTATCAACCTTCTGGAGGGTTAATAAGGCCTATCAAACATTTGAAGGGTTATTAAGACCTATCAACCTTCTGAAGGGTTATTAAGGCCTATCAACCTTTTGAAGGGTTATTACGGTCACCACAATAGCTTACTGACCAACCAGCAAGTATACTTTAGTCATTAATATAGTCCAGGACTAAACTCTCAGGAGTATATCGTATTATCTGGCGGACAGGACACATCTTTTTGGTCCACCATAGACCAAATATACATACATAAAATCATGCTCTTTTTTTTCTCATACAAACCACATGAAAATACTTTTTTCAACAAATGTTTGAGAAAACCTACAAAAATTGTATTTTTTCCACAAAATATCCTCGTAAATTAGGTTCGTCTTATACCCCGGGAAATATGATATACCCTGAGAAGCTGAGTATATAGTTCTCAGTATATATGTTATATACTTCTCTGTATACCTTTTGTATACAGCGCAGGCTTCCCCCAACACACAGACACTCGCTGTTTTCAATCTTTATTTTTTATTTTTCATGTTACAATCAATTATTATTGCAAAGCAGTCCCTTTCAACCGTTTTCAATTGCACTGGCAAGAGATTTAATTATAGGACATAAGATGCAGTTTGAGTCATACCGTTCTTCATTAAGGGGCCCCTTTGCGTTCTCAGGGGGTCCCTTGCGTTCTCAGGGACCCCCTTACGTTCTTAGGGGCCCCCTCACACACACACGTCGTAGAGACACCAAGGCTCTTGCTTATACTCCAAGATAATATGCTCATCAGTATGTTGATGGGGGAAGATAATACACAGTAGTATGATCATGGAGGAGTTGTATACTCATACACTGTTGCCTCCAGGCAATGTATTATACATTACACTATATATATTATATATTACAGTCCTGGTAAATACTGTGAGTTTGCTCCCGTGACTTAAAAAATACTATTGGCAACAGTGTTAAACCTCAGGTGTAATTACACTAGTGAGATAACGTTGTAGAGTTGGCTACACTGCTTTTGCTTTAAATTAATTCAGGGATTTTGTCTCTCCGATTTCTCTAAGTTACTGATTAACGCCTCTCTCTCTCTCCACCCCTCTATCCATACTCCTTAGTAGTACCCCCTTCTTCCATACCCCTTAGTAATACCCCTTCTTCCATACCCCTTATCACCCCTTAGTAATACCACCCATGTCACCCCTCCCCTCGTCTCCGCACCCCCCCCCCTTTGTGATGTTCAAGACACCATCTCCATAATGCCTTGTTCTGGCCAATAATTAAACAGGCCGCCCCCATCCTGAGCCACATAATAGCCAATGGAGAACGCTCTACGCAATAATAACTTGACTGACAGCTCTCTGACTGACGTTGTGATGTGCGTGTGATGTAATGGGGGGAGGGAACTGTGCTGACAAGCTGACGGTATTGTCTTGATAACCATCGTTTAGGTTCGACCTGTTCTTAAGATTTAATGTGACTCAAGGCGATGTGACTCCGCACCAATATAGAACCATCGAGAAATATGGGCCAATAGGCCCTTTGCATTTACTTCCATTCTTCCCCTTTAACTTTACCCATTATTACCCAATATTTCGTGTTCTATCTTGTGTTGAAAGTTTGTTTTGACCTCATCCAAAACTGTTGTAACATATCACCTCACCCAAATGCAGGTATATAAAATGAAAAGCCGTTTCAATTATAGCATAGTAAGAAATCTGTTTTAGTGTTTGCAGGTTATAGTTGTGTGCGTGTAAACTAAAGTCTTTGAAAATGTAATAAGTTATTACGAAACGCGTTCAAGTGTCGCGTCAGACTAGAAATAAAAATGAATTTTGGAGAACTGATTTTTCAATTACCATCGACAGTGAAAAGAACCATAAGAAATATTGAGAAAATTCCTGTTAGAATTATTAATCTTACTTTTTCGGTCATATTTAATAATATATTAAATATATATATATATATATATATATATATATATATATATATATATATATATATATATATATATATATATATATATATATATATATATATATTATTAAATATGACCGAAAAAGTAAGATTAATAATTTTAACACGAATTTTCTCAATCTTTCGTACAATATGCTTCACTGTTGGAGGTAAATCAAAAATCACTTCTCCAAAATTCATTTTTATTTCTAGTCTGACGCGACACGGGCGCGTTTCGTAAAACTTATTACATTTTCAAAGACTTCACAAATACACAACTGATTAGAACTTGCGTTTCCCTGATTTTATATCTACATTTGAGTGAGGTGGGAAGGGTGATGTGGCATTACATTTGAGTGAGGTGGGAAGGATGATGTGGCATTAACACAAGACAGAACACTAGAGGATATTAATAGGGTATTAAAAGTATCAACACAAGACAGAACAGAAACAATGGGTATTGAATAGAAGTGTTTGTAGAAAGCCTATTGGTCCATATTTCTTGATGCTTCTATATTGGAGCGGAGTCTTGAGGTGGGTAGAATATAGTTGTGCAATAATTGGCTGTTGATTGCTGGTGTTGACTTCTTGATGTGTAGTGCCTCGCAAACGTCAAGCCGCCTGCTATCGCTGTATCTATCGATGATTTCTGTGTTGTTTACTAGGATTTCTCTGGCGATGGTTTGGTTTGCTAGGCCAGAGAAATCCTAGTAAACAACACAGAAATCATCGATAGATACAGCGATAGCAGGCGGCTTGACGTTTGCGAGGCACTACACATCAAGAAGTCAACACCAGCAATCAACAGCCAATTATTGCACAACTATATTCTACCCACCTCAAGACTCCGCTCCAATATAGAAGCATCAAGAAATATGGACCAATAGGCTTTCTACAAACACTTCTATTCAATACCCATTGTTTCTGTTCTGTCTTGTGTTGATACTTTTAATACCCTATTAATATCCTCTAGTGTTCTGTCTTGTGTTAATGCCACATCATCCTTCCCACCTCACTCAAATGTAATGCCACATCACCCTTCCCACCTCACTCAAATGTAGATATAAAATCAGGGAAACGCAAGTTCTAATCAGTTGTGTATTTGTGAAGTCTTTGAAAATGTAATAAGTTTTACGAAACGCGCCCGTGTCGCGTCAGACTAGAAATAAAAATGAATTTTGGAGAAGTGATTTTTGATTTACCTCCAACAGTGAAGCATATTGTACGAAAGATTGAGAAAATTCGTGTTAAAATTATTAATCTTACTTTTTCGGTCATATTTAATAATATATGTCTACAGGAAAGACTGCTACCAAAATATACTAATATATATATATATATATATATATATAAACTGCTGTTATTATTTATGGCAAATTTTTACTCTGTTTAGAATTTCATATTTACATTATTTTCTCATTGTGAATAATGGGTTTAATTTAATCACAACGTTTTCATTTTGTTTGTGTTTTTGAGGCGGTTTAAGAATGATTAGTTAAACTGCCGGAGGCTGGCAGTGTTTGATGTTCACTGAGGATAACTGCTGGTTTAATAATGTTTCTGACTTTACTACCACTCAAAGGTATTTTCATTTATTATTACTGTGGGATTGTGAATGTGTGTGTGTGTGTGTGTGTGTGTGTGTGTGTGTGTGTGTGTGTGTGTGTGTGTGTGTGTGTGTGTGTCTGTGTGTGTGTGTGTGTGTGTGTGTGTGTGTGTATGTGTGTGTGTGTGTGTGAGTGTGTGTGTGTGTGTGTGTGTGTGTGTGTGTGTGTGTGTGTGTGTGTGTGTGTGTGTGTGTGTGTGTGTGTGTGTGTGTCTGTGTGTGTGTGTGTGTGTGTCTGTGTGTGTGTGTGTGTGTGTGTGTGTGTACTCCCCTAGTTGTATTCACCTAGTTGTGCTTGAGGGGGGTTGAACTCTGCTCTTCCGGCCCGTCTCTCAACTGTCAATCAACGATCATATTTTTTCAACTTAGGCCTAGAGCCAAGCCTTACTGCACTTTATAGCACCTATTTACCAAACCGAATTCCATACATAACTCTGCTCACGCAGCTCCACTCCTGTGCCAAGTAAGTCCACTAGGGGCTCACCATAGCCCGTGCTACTTGGAACGTGTTCCGAGTAGCTGAATCTATAAGAACACAACAACTTCGCTAAACCGTACATCAGTACTGTATAAAAATACACCGACGCATCGCGAGAATTTACAGGAAATTTACAGATAATTTACAAAAACAAAACATCTTTCAGCCTTTTTTTTGTAATGGAGCAAAAATATTTTATAATTAGATTTTAACCTGATCTATTAATAAAACAAAGAGGCGACCACGAGTTAACTTGTCGTGTTGAAAATACAAGTCAAAGTTTCCCATTTTAATTAGCAATTAGAATCAATGTTATTCTTTCGAAACTTGCAATTGCAAATAATGCAAGTTTCGAATAAATGATACTTTTTTGCGAATGAATGATAAAATGATCACATATAACGTATTCTTTCGTTAACAATTTCATAAAACTAATATATATATAACAACAGAATGATTACAAAATATATATGCGATGATTGCTAGCCAGATGTGAGATGATAACATCTGCCTTCTTTTTTATTAACAGTAATTAATAAATAGGCAATAAATACTCTTGTAATATAATATTCAAAAGTATGAGTTAATTATTATTTATTAATACCACTGTTTTACACATTTTGTAATTAAATCCTGTGTTAGCAGAGCGTCAATCATCGTACTCAAAGAAACAAAATTAACGTACACTTGGCGCCAAAAATCGTACTCAAGGAGACAAAGTTAACGTACACTTGGCGCGAATCATCGTCCCTCTGGCACAAGTCAGAGAGCGCACAATCACAGAAGTTGTCGTTTCTAAGAAACTGTAAAAGCCTTCCTTGTTACCTTGAGATCTGTGTATTCATCAATTACTTAGAGTGTACTTGATAGTAAATGAGCAGGAGATCGTGGCGTTGCTTGAGGGCTGAAGCCTCATACGGGAATCAATACGGGAGTTCGAATTGACGTTTATTTAACGTAATTAAAGTTTACATTCAATCAGTATGGAGGAGCAGCCAACAGCGAAGCTCAGTCGTGCTTTCTTGATGATCTTCCCTCTCTCTCTCTCTCTCTCTCTCTTTCTCTCTCTCTTTCTCTCTCTCTCTCTCTGTCTCTCTCTCTCTCTCTCTCTCTCTCTCTCTCTCTCTCTCTCTCTCTCTCTCTCTCTCTCTCTCTCTCTCTCTCTCTCTCTCTCTCTCACTCTCTCTCTCTCACTCTCTCTCTCTCACTCTCTCTCTCTCTCTCTCACTCTCTCTCTCTCTCTCACTCTCTCTCTCTCTCTCTCTCTCTCTCTCTCTCTCTCTCTCTCTCTCTCTCTCTCTCTCTCTTTCCTGTCTCTCTCTTGAACATTCATTCTGTCTCTTCCTGTCTCTCTTGAACATTCATTCACTTTCTCCTTCAATGAATCAATCACTTAAACGTTGAAACATTCAGAGAATTCTCCTTTATCTTCGTCTTGTCTTTCGAGTGAGTTTTCTCATTCGTTTTTACATTATTCCTCTCACTTTTATATCTTTTTAGTGGTTTCCCATCCCTTTATAGCTGTTTCCCATCCCTTTATAGCTGTTTACCATCCCTTTATAGCTGTTTCCCATCCCTTTATAGCTGTTTACCATCCCTTTATAGCTGTTTCCCATCCCTTTATAGCTGTTTACCATCCCTTTATAGCTGTTCCCCATCCCTTTATAGCTGTTTCCCATCCCTTTATAGCTGTTTACCATCCCTTTATAGCTGTTCCCCATCCCTTTATAGCTGTTTCCCATCCCTTTATAGCTGTTTTCCATCCCTTTATAGCTGTTTACCATCCCTTTATAGCTGTTCCCCATCCCTTTATAGCTGTTCCCCATCCCTTTATAGCTGTTTCCCATCCCTTTATAGCTGTTTCCCATCCCTTTATAGCTGTTTACCATCCCTTTATAGCTGTTCCCCATCCCTTTATAGCTGTTTACCATCCCTTTATAGCTGTTCCCCATCCCTTTATAGCTGTTCCCCATCCCTTTATAGCTGTTTCCCATCCCTTTATAGCTGTTTCCCATCCCTTTATAGCTGTTTACCATCCCTTTATAGCTGTTTCCCATCCCTTTATAGCTGTTCCCCATCCCTTTATAGCCGTTTCCCATCCCTTTATAGCTGCTCCCTCTCGCTGTTCCTCATTCGTCTCATTGCTCACATGGTTGACATCTTCGTAAAAATTTTCTCTACCTCCGTCTCTGTCTCAGAGTCCAAGGGTTCAGATTATAAGGTGGCATTCCAAAGCCCTGTCGCCTAATTAGCGTATTCCGATTGTCAATACGGGTGTGGTGTAAGGGAGGGGGGGGGGGAGGGGGGGGACATGAAGGAGGTATATGTCGCTTCCAAACTTGAGTGGTGAGTCTCAGCTTCACACTTCCTGTGAAGTGTGAGGAGTTTGTTAATAGTGTAAGTGTTAAGTGTCTGGGGCGTTGCTAATAACTTGCAACACTTTGAAAAGTTTGTTTGTGTGTGTGTGTGTGTGTGTGTACTTACCTAGTTGTGCTTGCGGGGGTTGAGATCTGGTTCTTTGGTCCCGCCTCTCAACTGTCAATCAACTAATGTACAGGTTCCTGAGCCTACTTGGCTCTATCATATCTACACTTGAAGCTGTGTATAGAGTCAGCCTCCACCACATCACTGCCTAATGCATTCCACTTGTCTACTACTCTGACACTGAAAAAATTCTTTCTAACGTCTCTATGGCTCATTTGGCACTCAGTTTCCACCTGTGTCCCCTAGTGCGTGTGCCCCTTGTGTTAAAAAGTCTGTCTTTATCTACCCTATCAACACACATGCACACACCCCTGGGAAGCAGCCCGTAACAGCAGTCTAACTAAAATGTACCTATTCACTACAAGGTGAACAGGTGCATCAGGATAAAAGAAACTCCTCAGTTTAATGACTGACAACCCGGCGTCCACAGCTTCGTGTGAAGTCAAAACTCCAAAAAACCCGAATGATCTCCCATAGTCTTACACCGACTTCACGAAACCCGGAACGAAGCCTCATCTCTTATAAAGATAAACTACTGTTTCGACAAATGAGCTATGAGCCTCGCAGCATCCCAGAAGGTCTCAAAACCTTAGGATAAACCGAATTTCAGCCCTTGGGGCGTCTCTTTTTAAGTGATTATATTAATACTAACTTAATGCTTCCTTAAGCGGAACTCGTGACACGGGCTCTGATGCAAGGGCTTCGTGTGCAATGTCCGCATCTGACTCGAGCAGAAGTCCTAGATCAGCATCTTTGCATCTCTATTATGCAGATGGAGGTAATAGGGCTATACCTGCCCCTCCCCCCTGACACGCGAAAGCGGCCACCCACACACACACAGACAGACAGACAGACAGTAACACAGAGCCACAGAGACGCTAGAAGGAACTTTTTCAGTGTCAGAGTAGTTAACGGATGGAATGCATTAGGCAGTGATGTGGTGGAGGCTGACTCCATACACAGTTTCAAATGTAGAGGCGATAGAGCCCAGTAGGCTCAGGAACCTGTACACCAGTTGATTGACGGTTGAGAGGCGGGACCAAAGAGCCAAAGCTTAACCCCCGCAAGCACAAATAGGTGAGTACAAATAGGTGAGTACAGACCAATCTAACACTACTCTGATTAACGAGCACCCATAAATATTAATAAATTACACACAATCAGAACACGCGACCTTGAATTGCAAGAATAACTAAAGCAGTTTGTTGATTAAATCGATTAAGGCAACGTCTGGGATGCTCTCGGACACAGGTTCGAAACCTCGTCACGGCCCTTGTGGATTTGTTCATTGGAAATAGATTTAGTACCTTCGGTGCTCTCGGACCACGGTCAGAAACGAGCACGGTTGGTCCGAAGGGCCACAGCATAGACGAATAAAGTTAATTCACTTGTTAGTCTTTAAACCAAATACATATTCAATGCTTACGCGTGGGCATACGATCCTAAACTTAAATCATTGCAATGGTTTCTGCATCAAATTCGGTGTAAGCGAAAGGGGGAGCCATTGATAGTGAAAGAAGCTGCTGTAAGTGACAGTGTCATGGATAGTGAAAGAAATCGGCATTAATGTGCTGACTTCTTTCTCTCAAAGACTTCACCTCAACATATAAGAAACGATTCTTATTTCATTATATCTTTCTCCTCTTCCTCCTGCTCTCTCTCTCTCTCTCTCTCTCTCTCGTTCCGATCTGTTCCATTATCTCCTCTCTCTGTCTCAGTTCCTATTAATTACATTATCTCATCTCTATACTCTATTTTTTACGATATTCAAAACATAATTTTGAATTATCTACCTCCATTTAAGGCCAATTCTCTCTCTCTCTCTCTCTCTCTCTCTCTCTCTCTCTCTCTCTCTCTCTCTCTCTCTCTCCTACTCCATTCCTGGCCAACCCTAAAAATTTCTTTCCCTAAACCAGAAGTTACTGACCTGGGGTAAATTACCCCAATTTGGGTCATTTCGACTATTCCCATGGGTAATGGACGGTACGAAAAATCAAAAATAAAAAAAAAAACCGCTATTTTCGTACCAAATAGAAAATAACAAAAGCTGTTATTTTCGTACAAATGTTATAATATATATTACGATGAATATAACACTGATGTTATTCAGGAGTATTATGTAAATACCAGAGTGTTGATGGGGTGAGGCAGCAACGCTAGGGGTAAGGTTTGGGGGTTATGGGGGTTTGGGGGGGGGTTGGTCATGGGGTCAGGGGGGGGGTCAGGTCATGGGATGAGGTCATGGGTGAGGTGGAGAATAGAGTAATGAACAGACAAAGGCTGATAATCCATATTCTTGAACACATTTCTCTCTCTCTCTCTCTCTCTCTCTCTCTCTCTCTCTCTCTCTCTCTCTCTCTCTCTCTCTCTCTCTCTCTCGCTATCTATATGCGTATCGCTATGCACGCCTCCAGCCTACCTGCGTATTTAACATCTACCTTGAGTCAATAGCAGTAGGATTAAAAGTGAAAAATCTGAGACTAAAAGGTAAAGTACTTGTGGCCACGTGAATTATAAATCGCCAGGTGAGTTGCGAGCAGTGAAGGAGAGAGAGAGAGAGAGGGAGGGAGGGAGAGAGAGAGAGAGAGAGAGAGAGAGAGAGAGAGAGAGAGAGAGAGAGAGAGAGAGAGAGAGAGAGAGAGGGTAAGAATAAGGCAAAGAGGGAAAACTCAGCTTTTTAGGCAACTTGGCCAGTTTATATATATATATATATATATATATATATATATATATATATATATATATATATATATATATATATATATATATATATATATATAGATGGCCGTAGCCTCTGTGCCTGGGATACGAACGAGCCGATAAATATAGGAGTTACGTCGGCTGAAGTGGATGATCCACTCACAGGAGCGGCCGCCACCAGCCACCTCTCCTCCACAGCCTCGTAACTCTTGTCGTTGTATCCTCTCCTCCTCCTCTCTCTTCGCGAGTCTCCACTCTCCTTCCCTTTCTCTCCCGTGAGCTCTCCTTCTACCACCCTGAATGCCCGCCCGCTAATCCTCTCGAGTCTCGTTAGAAACAGCCTTAAGTGAAAGCAGTAATAAGCTTACTCTAGGAACTCCATACGACAGAATCATATTTCTTCTTGTTCCTTATGGGTTTGGTGTGTGTGTCTTCGTCCGCGTTAGTCTTGACGTCTTCAGGGGTGGGAAGGTGTTGGGGAGAGCCTTCTGTGTTTCTGTCTTGACATCCTCTCCCAACACCTGTCGACACACACGTGTTATTCTTTGTTCTTTGCTGTGTAATCCTCCTGTCACGTATCATCCTGCTTCACTTCCTTACACACCTGCTACGTATCTTCCTGCTTCACTTCCTTACACACCTGCTACGTATCTTCCTGCTTCACTTCCTTACACACCTGCTACATATCTTCCTGCTTCACCTCCTTACACACCTGCTGCGTATCTTCCTGTGTCTCCTGCCTCCTCCTGCTTTCCTTCTCCTCTTTATCCCTCTTTCCTTCGGCCTAATCTTCTTCCTTCCTTCCTTCTCATTCCATTTTCTCCTCCTCCGCCTCTTCCTCCTCCTCCTCCTCCTCCTCGGGAGGAACACAGGCCACGTATGCTTGCTGGGAAATTGCTTGAGCAAACTAGGAGGAATAATAGCTTGATTGAAGCATAAAAGTTGAATTGGGATCAACCTGGAGCCATTATGGAGCAGAGGTGTTGGGTGGTAGTGGGAGTAGTGGGGGAGGGGGGTGGGTGGGAGTAGTGTGGGAGTAGTGGGAGAAGTGTGGAGGGAGGGTGGGTGGGAGTAGTGTGGGAGTAGTGTGGGAGTAGTGGGAGAAGTGTTAGTTAGGAGTGTTGGAGAAGGTGTTACAAGTGAAGTAGGAGGTCTATTCCCTCTCTTTCATGCACTTTCTTCACCCATTTCGCCCCCCTATTTCTTCTCCCTCCTTCCCTATTCCATATTCTCTTCTCCCATCTCTCCCCCCCCCCCATTCCATCTCTGTTCACGGAAATCAATGTGTTCACTCCACATAATTAGCCGTGTTCAAAAAGATATGAAGATTAGCACTCTTTACCCCCCAACCTTAATCAAATAGTACAGAGTACCGCTGGCCAAACTTTAGTTCGTCAGGCACGGCCAATTTCCCAGTCTTTTTATTGCCACTCTCGCCCTTACTGTAACCTTCAAATATCGCAAGTTGGCATCCTACTGCGAGCTAAATGTCGTTAGCCAAATTTTCGTTAAATAAAGAATCTGATGCAAGTTTAGTTTATTTTTATTTTGTTAATAGACATTCATGGATAATTTATATGAAGAGAGAGAGAGAGAGAGAGAGAGAGAGAGAGAGAGAGACACACATATACAACAATACACAAGAGACACAGAGAATGTTGTACCAGATGTGTACAATTCAGACTCCAGAAATTAGACAGTCTTGAGCTAATCTTAAGTCACTGATCCCAGATAACTCTTGTCCTCCCCGGCATCCCCCGAAGGAACCATACCCCCACCTCCTGTCTACGGGTGACTAAACATTCACCCGTCTACACCACCCCTACACCCCTCTAGCCACACCACCCGTCACCCGTCCAAATACTGACCCCTATTCATTCCCCCTTTTCTTTAACCTTCTTTACAGAGTATTTGAACATTCTTCATAAGGTTGATATTGTGTTCCTTTTTTGCTAAGACCTTTGGCCCATATTCTTGATTATTCACTTATAATATTTTATCATTCAAGTTCCCACCCATTTTATTAGTTTATGCCTTAAGAATTACTAATATTCTTTTACGTCCAAATACTCATCCATATTTGCTTATGTTCAAACATTCACCCATATTTATGTTCAATCATTCACCCATATTTTTTTATGTTAAAAACATTCATAAATTTTCTTTCACACCGAAACATTGAGTTGAATTCTTGAACAGAGGATCCTGAAACCCTCCCTAGGTAAGGTAAGGATCCAGATGGAGTGTTTGATGGGGGTTACAATCCCACTGTATGTTTGGTGAACAATATTTTTTTTTTTTTTGCATCAGAGTAAACTGTTTTCAACGGAATTGCCATTTACACGTTAATCCTCTTTCGTGCAAATATTTTGTGCCCAGCCAATGCATATATATATATATATATATATATATATATATATATATATATATATATATATATATATATATATATATGTATATATATATATATATATATATATATATATATATATATATATATATATATATATATAACCTTGGATGGTTGCCGTTTATGTCCTATGTTTATATACAATTCCAGAATAGGTGAAAGTTCAGGCTCTAGCTCCCGGTCCAAAAGCAAGCAATCCCTCTCCTCTCTCTCTGTGGCGTATCCAAGATAGAACATGTTGAGTCTGACTGGCGTGAAAGAGGGTCGGGGTTCGCGGCTTCCCAAGAGGCAGAGATGTGTTTTGCATAATCATGTATTTATTCCACATTCAGCATAAACGTTTGAGGTGATGAGAGGGTTAGAATTTTTATCTGAAGGCACGAGGGAGCTACTAGGTAAACTTATCGACCCGACTAAACCCTAGGAGAGAGTTGTATGGCGTTCATCAAGGTCCGTGCATACATGCATACAAGATTAATACATCTTGTGATGTATTACAATGTAACCTTACATTTTCAGGGGGTTCATAATAAGAAGAAATGATTAAGGACCTGCCTGAAGGTCTATATGTACTAGTACTCACCTAGTTGTGTTTGCGGGGGGTTGAGCTCTGGCTCTTTGGTCCCGCCTCTCAACTGTCAATCAACTGGTGTACATATTCCTGAGCCTACTGGGCTCTATTATATCTATATTTGAAACTGTGTATGGAGTCAGCCTCCACCGCAGTTTCAAACTAGTGGCTTTACAAGAATGTACGAACTCTTGTATATATAAATTCGTCTCGTATTATTTCAGGCCCCGAGTTCAAATCTCTGAAAATCCGAGTGAATGAAATATATTCACTGTACAATGTACACAACTCATCTTTTACATTCCCTTAAACTTTCCCCAAATATATCTTTCATTTTGAAAATAAAAAAAATCACACCAATTCATTTTCAGATTATCTATCGTTTAATGAAGTTAAATTTCAAATATTGACCAATTTAAATGTTTTGTTGTACAAATAACAGACCTATAATAGTAATACAATTCATGATTGTATTATATCTGTTTATTTGTTCAATGTATTTGTTCAAAATCTCAGGGGATGAAAAAATAATTTGTTTTGCAATTGCTGTTTTCACATGCTGGTTCCTGAATGAATAATAGTTTGGGTGACGAACTGTAACGGAAATATATTGATATATTCCTCCTTATAAGCACCCATTGCTATATGAGTATATTTGCAGGCGAGGAGTCACAATAACGTGGCTGAAGTATGTTGACCAGACCACACACTAGAAAGTGAAGGGACGACGACATTTCGGTCCGTCCTGGACCATTCTTACAATCGACTTGAGAATGGTCCAGGACGGACCGAAACGTCGTCGTCCCTTCACCTTCTAGTGTGTGGTCTGGTCAACATGAGTATATTTACTATGCATTAACCTTTACATAACAATAATACAGTTCACTTATAATCCTAACGTTTGCAAGTATGCAAAAATATTAAAATATTAAGTATATAACATTATCTCCACGCATGAAAGGCGTGTGAAGGCTTTAGCAAACATACAGTGTTTAGAGTCACATGTTTTATGCAATCTCAAGGCAGGTGTGTGTGATGAATAGATTGTTTCTTAATTACGTCAACAGCGTCAGGTGTATACAATGACCTAAGACGCTGGCTCTATCACAGAGACTAACAATTGCCTGCTTGATGGGGTTCTGGGAGTTCTTCTACTCCCCAAGCCCGGCCCGAGGCCAGGCTTGACTTGTGAGAGCTTGGTCCACCAGGCTGTTGCTTGGAGCGGCCATTCACTACAACATCTCAAATGAAAAATGGCATGTGGGTACACACACACACACACACACACACACCGAGTACAATTCGTGTATATGGTGTGTATACGCATACAAATAAATACATGGATACATTTGTCAATACTGCCATCATTAACCTAGGTAGCACTGTTGCCATCAGGGCAGCCAAACATTTATACAACCGAACAACAACAACAACAACAACAAACGTTGCTCGGGTGATTAGTCAATACAACAAAACGGCAAATAACAGGACCACTGTACCGTATAACAGGACCAATATACCGTATAACAGGACCACTGTACCGTATAACAGGACCACTGTACCGTATAACAGGACCACTGTACCGTATAACAGGACCAATATACCGTATAACAGGACCACTGTACCGTATAACAGGACCACTGTACCGTATAACAGGACCACTGTACCGTATAACAGGACCAATATACCGTATAACAGGACCACTGTACCGTATAACAGGACCACTGTACCGTATAACAGGACCACTGTACCGTATAACAGGACCACTGTACCGTATAACAGGACCAATATACCGTATAACAGGACCACTGTACCGTATAACAGGACCAATATACCGTATAACAGGACCACTGTACCGTATAACAGGACCAATATACCGTATAACAGGACCAATATACCGTATAACAGGACCAATATACCGTATAACAGGACCAATATACCGTATAACAGGACCAATATACCGTATAACAGGACCACTGTACCGTATAACAGGACCAATATACCGTATAACAGGACCAATATACCGTATAACAGGACCAATATACCGTATAACAGGACCAATATACCGTATAACAGAACCAATATACCGAATGAGAACATTTACAAAATAACTGCTATGAAATGGAATATTAGACCTGTCTACTGGAATTAGATCTATCTATTGGAATTAGACAACAATATCTATCAGGAACTATCAGGGTAGGAATTAACGAGGACAATACAAGCGTGAACACAAGCTCTTACGAGACATAATCACCCTGACCAAACACACTGGTAATTAACCGTAAACATCTTGAATATATCACACGGCCGATCCGGATAACTGAGAGAGAGAGAGAGGGACGGAAGATCCCACACCGACAGCCTGGATACGCTTAATTTCCTCTTTTAGAGTTGGGATTCCGAGATACAATTAGGAAATGAAACCTGTCGGCGCCACTCGAGATTGAAATGGCTTTAGGGCCATTTAGGGCTTAATCCCACAGCCGTGATGAACGCGGTATCCGGATTCTCTTTTACGAACCGGGCCCCCCTTTACCTCCCCCCTCTCCCCCCCTCCCAGTAGCCAAACCCCCTATCCGTTGGCACAGGAAACGGATTAAACGTTTTCTTGGGCCCGCTTGAGGGAGGGAGGGTGAGGAATTTGGACAAGGGTGAATGGGCCATTGTGTCTCCGGCTTTGATGGTAATTAGGGAATAGAGTTGTCAAAGGCGGCAGTGAACAGTTATGGCGCAGGGAACAACGCAAATGGCGGATTGTTATTTGGGAACTTGGCACTCCCCCCCCCCCCTACACCCCCCAGTTAAGGAAGGCGAATTAACTGCTGTTTCATGGAGCTTTAATGATGATACTGATGCTTGTCCCCACTTTGAAAGGAAACTGCAATGCGTTATTAGAAGGAAGCTCATATATGTGATGGTTTCTAAGTTCTTTCAGAGTTGTTGATTTTGTTCCGCATGCTATCATTTAGTTCATCGTGCTATCTTGATGGTAGTGATAGCAATGAAGGCTGATGTCACAGGAATAAATAACGATGACGAGAAGAGAGACAGATCTATGACGGACGGGAATGGGCAGGATGGATGGTGATGGTATATATACAGTACTTGTAGTGGTGATAGTGATCATAAGAATGATGTCAATTGTGAAGTAAGTAAGTCCACTAGGGGCTCACCATAGCCCGTGCTACTTGGAACGTTTTGTTCCCGGTAGCTGAATCTTAAACAACAACAACAACATGGTGGATACCAGCAGTACTTGGGGCCCTGTGTGGTGAATGAGGAGGTGGTACGACCAGCCCACATGATAACAAAATAAGTGAATTATATGAGCTTCAGTCCTTGGGGCCCGAGGTTCGAGTCTCCTACAGCCCAGGATGAATCAAATACCCTATGTGGATACTAAGTGAAGACGATAAGAGAACAGGAAAAAAATTAATGATACAAGATTCGTTGATCAGAAAAAGAGTGAATGTTAACATTTAAGAAAATGCAACATTTTCACCCAATATTTGCAACCGCCTCTCAACTGTCAATCAACTGTTACTAACTACTACTTGTGTGTGTGTGTGTGTGTGTGTGTGTGTGTGTGTGTGTGTGTGTGTGTGTGTGTGTGTGTGTGTGTGTGTGTGTGTGTGTGTGTGTGTGAAAAAAATAGTAGTTAGTAACAGCTGATTGACAGTTGAGAGGCGGGCCGAAAGAGGAGAGCTCAACCCCCGCAAGCACAACTAGGAGAATACAACTAGGTGAATACATAAAACCCCCTCCTCCATGCTTGCAAACATCATACCATGTACACACAGACATGAGGCGGGACCAGATAGCCAAAACCTCAACCCCCCCCCCAACAAGCACAACTAGATGAGTACAACTAGGTGAGTACAGAGGCAACCCGTTCTTGCACTTACTTATAGTCAATATCTTGTTTATGAATAAGTGCATATGTGACATACTAATTTCTATGAATATTTGAGTTTGCCTTGAAATGCTGAATAGAAAACCACAACCTAACCTAACCTTCTTAGTATGTTAAGATATTACAATTAGTACTAAACCTATACCTATATTGATATTGCAGTTTTATAAAAATAATAAAACAAAATTAAAATATTTAAATAAATTGTAAAGTAACTCAGGATATTGTCGAATTTTGTATAAGATCTCTATTGTTTAATAAAACTGAGAGGAAAAAGTTAGTGCCTTGAAAAAAAAATATGGCTTGGAATATGTCACATATGTACTTATTTATAATCGAAATAGTGACTATAAGCAATAAGTCATATATGTGCTGTATTGTGCGAGAGCGGGTTACAACGACACATGCTAACTTACACACAGAAGCACTCCCACATATCATAATACAATACACACAGGATTACACATTGATCTCTACATATACTCCAACACATACCAGGCCATAAGCATACTAACATACACCAGCAAATATACCTTACCCGTCTTTTCCTCACTTATTCCCGAGGCAGCTAAAAAAATATTGCTGATATTTTTCTTCGCCAAAGAACTAATGCTCGTCTGTTCTATGCAAATTAGGTCATTTTATCACCAAGGGTGAAATATGTCGCCCCCTGGGGGAGCCGAAGGCAAGTAGGTGAGGGGGCGCTGCCCCCCTTCCAGGAGGCGAGGGAAAAGGAAAAGGTAAGATGGAGAGAATGAGAAGCGAAGAATAGGAGGAAAGAAAGATATAATTGAAAAAAAGGTACTCGGAAGAAAAGTTTCAATGATAGAAGAGGGATGGAAGACGATGGATAGAGAAAGGAAAGGACAGGAGGAAGACCATTAAAAAGGGGGAAACATGGCGGAAGAAGAGGATGGAGATGGAAGAGAAAGGGGAAAGACAAGTAATCTGGTGGAAAGGGTGAGGTGGGGGCGTAATCCTTAACGATCAGTGTGGGAGGGAAGAGGTCATCACTATGACTGATGGGAGGGAAGAAGTCATCACTATGACTGATGGGAAGGAAGAGGTCATCACTATGACTGATGGGAAGGAAGAGGTCATCACTATGACTGATGGGAAGGGAAGAGGTCATCACTATGACTGATGGGAAGGAAGAGGTCATCACTATGACTGATGGGAAGGAAGAGGTCATCACTATGACTGATGGGAAGGAAGAGGTCATCACTATGACTGATGGGAGAGAAAAGGTCATCACTATGACTGATGGGAAGGGAAGAGGTCATCACTATGACTGATGGGAAGGAAGAGGTCATCACTATGACTGATGGGAAGGAAGAGGTCATCACTATGACTGATGGGAAGGAAGAGGTCATCACTATGACTGATGGGAGGGAAGAGGTCATCACTATGACTGATGGAAGGGAAGAGGTCATCACTATGACTGATGGGAGAGAAAAGGTCATCACTATGACTGATGGGAGAGAAAAGGTCATCACTATGACTGATGGGAGGGAAGAGGTCATCACTATGATTGAAGGGAGGGAAGACGGTCATCACTATGACTGATGGGAAGGGGGGGGAGAGACTATATAGCACTGAGAAGGGGTCAGGATAAGGATTTGGGATGGGACAGAAGGAAAAGATATAGTGCCAAACCACTTGGTGGACGGTCGGGGATTGAACGCCGACCTGCAGGAAGCGAGACCGTCGTCCTACCGTCCAGCCCAAGTGGTTGGGCGAGGAGAAGCAGAATGAAAAAAAGGAAGAGTGTAATAGTTGAAAGTGAGGGAAGAAATGGGAAAGTAGAATCAAAATAAGATGGATATATATTGAAAAAAGGAGTTAAAAGAGACGTAGAAGAGATAAGAGGAACATGAGGGAGAAATGAGAGGGGTAGACGTGAGAGAGGGAAGTGAGAGGGAAGGGAAGAGGTCATGGGTCCTGTTCCAGTTAATGATACACAATTCTCTCTCTTCCATTTGATCTCTTATCGGGGAGATTCATCTCTTGTTTCTCTTTTATTTTCTCAGTCTCGATCACGTCTTCTTACGCTCCTGAGCCTTTCTCTCTCTCTCTCTCTCTCTCTCAGTGCAGAGAGAGAGAGAGAGAGAGAGAGAGAGAGAGAGAGAGAGAGAGAGAGAGAGAGAGAGAGAGAGAGTATAGCAGCACAATATCACTTTCCATCTCAGCTTACGTCCACCCTTACCCACCATTACCAATGGCCTCCCCTCTATTATATATATATATATATATATATATATATATATATATATATATATATATATATATATATATATATATATATATATATATTGGTGCATACTGGCAGCAGGTTTTCTTTTAAACATGTATCATTGAATATGACCGCATATTCTGTATTTATTATTTTCTGGTTTAGGGCTTCTATCCCTCTAACTATTTTCTTAGCATCAGGGCTTAATTGAAATAGGAGTTCTCCAAAACTCATTTTCGTACTTTTAAGGTGAAGAAAAGAAGTGATTTACTATAGAGTGTATTACACTTATTTGTATAATTTGCACGACGTTTCGAACCTCCATGGTTCATTCTCAAGTGAACAGATCTTACAATACTAGTTGATTTTATACCCGCATTAGGTCAGGTGATAATACAATGAAGGTGAAAACATGGGGGGATACATAAGGGATAAACATAGGGGCTGCAGAAGGCTTATTGGCCCATACGAGGCATCTCCTATCTAAACACAAAGATTAATCCAGTGTAATTGGCCTGTTATGTTGGACATTGTCTTCTGTGTTGGCATCGATATGTTCTTGTCTTGTCCTTACTTATGTATCCCCCCATGTTTTCACCTTCATTGTATTATCACCTGACCTAATGCGGGTATAAAATCAACTAGTATTGTAAGATCTGTTCACTTGAGAATGAACCATGGAGGTTCGAAACGTCGTGCAAATTATACAAATAAGTGTAATACACTCTATAGTAAATCACTTCTTTTCTTCACCTTAAAAGTACGAAAATGAGTTTTGGAGAACTCCTATTTCAATTAAGCCCTGATGCTAAGAAAATAGTTAGAGGGATAGAAGCCCTAAACCAGACAATAATAAATACAGAATATGCGGTCATATTCAATGAAACATATATATATATATATATATATATATACCTTCCCACAATTTGCATATCAATATACCATGTTCCAGCTCCAAAAAGCAATATTTCTTCCATAAAAATCTCTGAAGGATCCCAGCATGCGCCTCCCGGCCCAAAGCCTCAGGCGTATATCACTGGAAAATCCTCCTTCTGGGCGATGTTTTGGTGGCTCACAGCCACCGCCTCCAGGGCTTACACCCTGAGCGGTTATCACTGGTCAATATACTTCAACGGAACCATTTGGCCCGAGGAGTGAGTGTATGTTTACCTTAAGTCAGTGTCTCTGTTCAATGTCTTGGGGCAGTGTCTCAGTGTCTCAGACAGTGTCTCAGTGTCTGAGGCAGTGTCTCAGGCAGTGTCTCAGTGTCTCAGTGTCTCAGACAGTGTCTCAGTGTCTGAGTTCGTGTCTTAGGTAGTGTGACAGTGTCTTGGACTACGACAATCCGTCACCTGCTCCTGATTCACTCAGACACTTTCCTTCCGAATTATCGAGTCGCTATTATTCCGCTTCGACAAAATGCGGAACAATCAAAATTCCGGCTGACTGAGTCTTGGACCGTCAAAATTCTATGCTCGGGCGAGTCTGAATAACGAGAGTTCTTGTTGCGGGTGAGGTTGAGTCAACATTAGGTAGAGGGCGAAGGATCCGTCTCGATTAATCCAAAAAATCAGTGTCTATTAATCCACTTTCCTTAAGCCTTGCGATTATTTAACCCAGCTCTTCAGGAAGAAAATTTTCTGGAGGTATCTCAAACATTTGTGACTTAACCTCTTCATTTACTTTCACCTCAATTAGCAGCTTAATGGTGCGAGGTATCTCAAACATTTGTGACTTAACCTCTTCATTTACTTTCACCTCAATTAGCGGCTTAATGGTTATTACATCTGATTGTTATGTGTTTTTTTTGTTAATTATGTTTATGTTAAGGGTTGAGACCTACCGGTTGCTGGGATCTTCCATACCCCTAACATAGCTGCAAGGTTCTAACCTTCCAATGAATTTTTGCCTTACAGAGTGATTGATTGTAGTTATCTCTAAGTGGGTAATTAACCTTTCATTAGCGACATGTTGTTAAAGATTCGTTACCTGGAAGAAAAAGTTCCAAGTAGCACGGGCTATGGTGAGCCCGCAGAGGGCTTACCGACATGTTTTCAATGGTTCCTTGAGTCTTTTGTGTGCCAACCTGTTGAGGACCTGTTGAGAACCTGTTGAAATCCGGTTCAAAAGGCTTAGCGTCACAATTGCTCTCCGTGCAAAAAGGGGAACATGTAATTATAGTAATTATTATTATTTTTAATAAATATAATAATATTCATTGTTATTATCGATTAATTGAAGGCTTTTAAAAATATATAATATGAAACTATTTTTGTGTATGACTTTGTAAATTTATGTTTGGCCAAGACTATGATATCTGTCTCTTATATCTTCTTCTTCCCTTCGTCTCGTGTTGACCTCTCATCACGTACTGATGAGTTCTCATCTCTCAACTCATACCCTCATCAGATACTGGTTATCTCTCTCTCTCTCTCTCTCTCTCTCTCTCTCTCTCTCTCTCTCTCTCTCTCTCTCTCTCTCTTCTCTCTCTCTCTCTCTTCTCTCTCTCTCTCTCTCTTCGCTCCAGGCACACTATCCCATACACAGGTTTCCCCTTTTGCTTTCCCCTCTCCTCCTCCTCCTATCCAGTTCCTCTCCTCTTGCTTTTCCTCTTTCCCTCCCAATTTCCGGATCCATCGTCCCTCGTCTCTGAATCTCGGATTACACCAAGATTTTCCCCTCAGAAAATATATAAATGTGTATCGTGTGTCTGTTACACACACACACACACACACACACACACACACACACACACACACACACACACACACACACACACACACACACACACACACACACACACACACACACACACACACACACACACACACACACACACACACACACACACACACACACACACACACACACACACACACACACACACACAGGGCCTGTGGCTGAGTGGTCAGCGTTCTGGAGTCGTAGTCCTAGGGCCTGGGGGATCGATCCCGGGGATGGCGGAAACAAATGAGCAGAGTTTCTTTCACCCAGATGCTCCTGTTACCTAGTAGTAAATAGGTACCTGGGAGTTAGCTGTTACGGTCTGCTTCCTGAGTGAAAAACAAGTTGATTGATTGACAGTTGAGAGGCGGGCCGAAAAAAGCCAGAGCTCAACCCCCGCAAGCACAACTAGGTGAATACACACACACACACTTGAAAACGACAAGGAAAAATGAGAAAAGGTCTCTGTAGTTCTCACGTGTCCCCATTAACATTGTGTTACCAGTCACACAAAAAGAAACTATTTCATAAGCTATGAAACTTACGTATACAACAAGCAGCCTGTATCCGAGCGCTGACCACTATGACACTCCCAGTTATTTACTGTACTCTGGATACCAGGCTTCTCCAGGAGCCTCTCACAAGGAGAGGACAATGTGTAATGTGTTCTCACACTAAGACTACAATTTGTTCACTCTTTCCTCATCAGTTTGAACTCGACGTATCTGGAATTAGATAGAGGTGGGCCAGTAAGGTAGGATGTTGGTGTTGTTGTTTAAGATTCCCTACTTGGAACAAAAAGTTTCAAGTAGCACGGGCTATGGTGAGCCCGTGTTAAGGTAGTAGCGAAGATGAGAAGTTACGCACCAGCCAGAGAGACATCGGTGGCAACCTTTAACCTCTCAAACCATTATACAGGACCTGGTAACGCCCAAATCGGGTTTGGCTGACTAGTAACCCCGGTCTGACGCTTCATGCACCACCTTTTGGACGCTCCCTAGCGTCCAAACTGAGGTGGTACAGTGCAATTCCATCAACGTCATCTAGACGTACCGATCTGCTACCTGGATAGCTTGCGTGGGCTGAACCCCGTTCGAACCCCCTTATAATTATGCCAAAAAGCACTTCAGATTAGACGGTTGTCAAATCAATGGCACCACGCGCTCTCCTCACGAATTGCTTGCAATAACAGTCCTCTCACCCCACTCTTCACCTTGCTGGTGTTATCGTGACCCTGGCACCCGTCTCCCCCCCCCAACTCTGCACCTTGCTGGAATTCAAGTGGAAAAGTGCCACTTTGAGCTTATTCTATCGTTAATTGGTTAAAGTGTTATAGCATGTAGGGAGCACTATTTATGTCTTGTTATCTCTGCTCCTGCCTCTACTGCCTTTATTTCTTTACTTATGGCTCATTCCTTCCTTTACTTATTCATTTGTTTATGTCTTTGGATCTATTCCTCTTTATTATCTATTGTTGTTTGTTCGTATTTAAGCATTTAGTTTATTTTGTGGCTTTCTCGATTTTCTTTACTTACTTTCAGGAGAAAGTTCGTAAAGCAGGTTTAATTGGAAACCAAACAATAACAATAACAATAATAGGTTAAAGTTCCTTGGCCCCCCCCCAAGGACCCCCCCCTCCACCAAGGTCTCGAAGACTATTTAATAAAGTTTTAAGCTCAAATTATAGAGGTAGATGGAGGAAGTTTGAGGTGGGAGGGAGTGTGGCACACACACACACACACACACACACACACACACACACACACACACACACACACACAGGAACTTTGTAACACAGCATCAACATGGGTTCAGGGATGGCAGGTCCTGCCTCACAGGGTTACTTGAATTCTACGACCAGGCAACAAAAATAAGGCAAGAAAGAGAAGGGTGGGCAGACTGCATATTTTTGGATTGTCAGAAAGCCTTTGATACAGTGCCACACAAGAGGCTAGTGCGAAAGTTGGAGATGCAGGCTGGAGTGAGAGGGAAGGTACTCCGGTGGATAGAGGAATACCTAAGCAACAGGAGACAACGAGTCTGTGTGAGGGGTGAGGTCTCAGATTGGCGAGACGTCACAAGTGGAGTCCCGCAGGGGTCAGTCCTTGGACCTATACTGTTTCTGGTATATGTAAATGATCTCCCAGAGGGTATAGATTCGTTCCTCTCAATGTTTGCCGACGATGCAAAAATTATGAGGAGGATTGAAACAGAGGATGATAGTAGGAGGCTACAAGATGACCTGGATAGACTGAGTGAATGGTCCAACAAATGGCTGTTGAAGTTCAACCCGAGTAAATGCAAAGTAATGAAACTAGGCAGTGGAAACAGGAGGCCAGGCACAGGATACAGAATAGGAGATGAAGTACTTAATGAAACAGACAGAGAGAAAGATCTAGGAGTTGATATCACACCAAACCTGTCTCCTGAAGCCCACATAAAGAGAATAACGTCTGCGGCATAAGCGAGGCTGGCTAACATCAGAACGGCGTTCAGGAACCTGTGTAAGGAATCATTCAGAATCTTGTACACCACATATGTAAGACCAATCCTGGAGTATGCGGCCCAAGCATGGAGCCCGTACCTTGTCAAGCACAAGACGAAGCTGGAAAAAGTCCAAAGGTATGCTACTAGACTAGTCCCAGAACTAAGAGGCATGAGTTATGAGGAAAGGCTGCGGGAAATGCACCTCACGACACTGGAAGACAGAAGAGTAAGGGGGGACATGATCACAACCTACAAAATCCTCAGGGGAATCGACCGGGTAAACAAGGATGAACTTTTCAACACTGGTGGGACGCGAACAAGGGGACACAGGTGGAAGCTGAGTACCCAAATGAGCCACAGAGACGTTAGAAAGAACTTTTTCAGTGTCAGAGTAGTTAGCAAATGGAATGCATTAGGAAGTGATGTGGTGGAGGCTGACTCCATTCACAGTTTCAAATGTAGATATGATAGAGCCCAATAGGCTCAGGAATCTGTACACCAGTTGATTGACGGTTGAGAGGCGGGACCAAAGAGCCAGAGCTCAACCCCCGCAAGCACAATTAGGTGAGTACAATTAGGTGAGTACACACACACACACACACACACACACACACACACACACACACACACACACACACACACACATACACACATATGATAGAGCCCAATAGGCTTAGGAACCAGTGCACCAGTTGATTGACAGTTGAGAGGCGGGACCAAAGAGCCAGAGCTCAACTAGGTAAGTGCACACACCACACACATACACACGCACGCACACACACGCGCGCGCGCGCACCATCAAACACCCAAATAATTAACTTTGCTCACATTCCCATTAAAAATAATTATTAGACTTTTAGAATTGCCTGAACTCTATTTTAGTTAGCGGTCGCCCATAGCTACTGCTTGTTCACTGCTTGTTCATTGTTTCTTCACTGTTTGTTCATTATTTGTTCACTGTTCGTTGTCCATTGCATTCATTCATTGCATAATAAAAATAATTGTACTAGGAGACAGGCAGAGAGAGAGAGAGAGAGAGAGAGAGAGAGAGAGAGAGAGAGAGAGAGAGAGAGAGAGAGAGAGAGAGAGAGAGAGAGAGAGAGAGAGAGAGAGAGAGAGAGAGAGAAAACCACACTGCCCACCTAACACTGTATTTATTCTCTTGTTTTATTCCCAGCGTCTCTGTCACTCTTCATCGCGCCGTTCACCTCTTCCATATCCCTCCTGTCCATCACAATCACCCCCCCCTACCCCTCCCAACGACCCCCCCCTTCCCACCCTTCTCACTCACCATTCCACTCCACGATTTGCTTCGCATTATTCTGCCCCGAAAGGCTCTTCATTTCCAGCTAAAACACGTCACAGCATTACAGCATCGATACTCTGACGAACGTGACTTATTTCTGACAACAGCTGACCTTTGACATCAAATAAATCTGACAACAGCTGACTCTTGACATCAAATAATCTGGCAAGAGCTGACTCTTGACATCAAATAAATCTGACAACAGCTGACTCTTGACATCAAATAATCTGGCAAGAGCTGACTCTTGACATCAAGTAAATCTGACAACATCTGACTCTTGACATCAAATAAATCTGACAACAGCTGACTCTTGACATCAAATAAATCTGACAACATCTGACTCTTGACATCAAATAAATCTGACAACAGCTGACCTTTGACATCAAATAAATCTGACACCAGCAATATGACAACAGTAGATAAAGCTGAGAACAGCAAACGAGACATCAGCAGAGAAAACAGCAGCTAAACCCAGTTCCAAGAACTAAATCTGAAGATGTTAAGAACATAATAAGATAAGAACACAATGTTATCTTGAGGTTATCTTGAGATGATTTCGGGGCTTTTTTAGTGTCCCTGCGGCCCGGTCCTCGACCAGGCCTCCACCCCCAGGAAGCAGCCCGTGACAGCTGACTAACTCCCAGGTACCTATTTACTGCTAGGTAACAGGGGCATTCAGGGTGAAAGAAACTTTTGCCCATTTGTTTCTGCCTCGTGCGGGAATCGAACCCGCGCCACAGAATTACGAGTCCTGCGCGCTATTCACCAGGCTACGAGTAACCCACGACGGGGTGGGTTACTTGATTGTTTCAAGCGTGAGTTAGACATGTATAAGAGTGGGATTGGGTGGTTATAAATAGGAGCTGCCTCGTATGGGCCAATAAGGCCTTCTGCAGTTATCTTTGTTCTTACATTCTTATAAGAATGAGTCACGAGGCTTATCTCTAAAGATGTGATGCATCTCCCTTCACAGGAGTTAGCTTCCTTAAGCATCTTTACTGCGCTCTGGAACACGTCTTTCCAGTGTGTGGGACGACCGGTGATTATCGTGCATCGTGGTACAAAACGCTGCCGCAAGATGAAGACTTTTTTTTTCCCCCAGCGATTTTCCTGCTCTTATTGAGAAAATCCACCAGGGGTATGAGGTGGGCGCGAACCAACGACCCCGGCATTGCCAAGTCGCATACTCTTACCAATGGACCAGTGATACTTGTAGTAGTGTTCGCGCAAACCCCGGACCCTGGGACTATGAATCCCGAGCGCTACCCGCTCAGCCGTCAGTGTTACTATTCTTATTGCTAACGTTGCTCCGAGATAGGAAGACGTACCAGGGGGTAACGAGTAGTGTAGAAAAATTCTTAAGAGCTGCCGGCTGTGGAAACAAGGGGCGGTGTCCTCTCTGTGGATTGTGTAGACATTTTATACGGAAACGTTAAGTTAAATGTAAATACAATTAGGAGCTATTCCCAGAGTCTGAGGCCGGGCCAGGAAGTGAAAGATCTTTTCAGCGACACCGAGGAAGGTTTCAGTTGGAAAGCAGTGAAGTGATCATCATGTCATTTGAGTCGCCGTGTTCTTGTACACGGAGAAGCTTAAAGGGATTGAACAACAAAGAAATCACAATAGCGTAGTAGATCAACGAGAAAATCATTCGGGGAGCCGGTCGGCCGAGCGGACAGCAAGCTGAGCTTGTGATCCTGTGGTTCCGGGTTCGATCTCGGGCGCCGGCGAGAAACAATAGGTAGAGTTTCTTTCACCCTATGCACCTGTTACCTAGCAGTAAAATAGGTACCTG
>NC_091219.1:25970453-25977953 GCF_040958095.1 Procambarus clarkii | reverse complement strand
TTTTTATTTTCTTTGATTTTAAGAATAAAAGAATAAAGGCAACTGACGAAATCCTAATGGCCCACGACAAGTAAATCTTATTAATATTTTTCAAATTTATTTATATATATCTCTAACATTGGATTGAACAAAATAACAGAAATCCTCCGTTTATAATGTTAGCCGATAACTTGTTCCATAAATGAAGAACCCTGTTTTTCAATCATTATTTACGAAGCTTTTTATCTGAATGAATGAATTTAATGATCAATTAAATGAATGAATTCAATGAATTTAATGAATTTACTCAATGAATTTACATCCCCTAAATTGTGTTCTATTTTGTCTTGAAGTATTCACATTATTAACATTCCTTTTGTTATACTCTTTCATCCACTTTTATGCTTCAGTCATGTCACCTTCTACTCTTTGGCCTTCTAGAGAATGTAAATTAAGTTATCTTAATCTGTCTTTATAAAGGGAGATATATATAATTGCTGAGATTATCTTTGTCATTTTTTCTCTGTTTGCGATGAAGGGAATTTATGTCCATTCAGTAATATGGTGATTAGAACTAGACTGCATAATCTGAATAAAGACTAACAAGAGCAAGATAAAGAGCAAGATAGAGAATCCAATACTCTCAATCTGCCCTACGAGTTGTGAAACTGTCTTCATCCTCTTCCACAAAAGACAATCACAGTAAAAAAAAATATATAATAAATATATATTATCTATTCTAACTGTGCCTATTCTTTTGTTTTAGCAAATTTTATTTAACGGAACAATTCTTGCATCTTTATCAAATTAATTTATTTAAGTTTTTCGCAAACCATTTATTCGTTAAAAGGCAATTTTTATTTTTAATAGTAGAAAAAAATAATTGTTTTGCTAACGGCAATTTAAATGAAATAGCTCTTAACAACATTCATAATAATTCACAAAAATCACACAACATAAAATAAATATCATATATTTTATATTTAAAGTGTTTTGAATTATTCTGATATATTTTTGTCAACTAATATTTTATCCTGATTTTTTTTAATTTTTTTTATTGCTGGTATAATTAGTATAATTATCTATATTATTATTAATTTTATAATTTTGTTTATGATAACAATATTTTTTTTGCTTGACAGTGGGTACTGGATAACGTATGAATAATTATGAACAAAGAATTAATAAGACAATGAACCTAAAAAAAAAAAAAGACGTGCGCAAAACTAGATCAACGCCTGGCCGAGGACCGGGCCGCTTAGACGTTGATCCCCGAAATCCTCGCAGGGTAACCGAGACACGATTGAGCAGGGCACGAAGATCGCCTTCAAGTACCCAGCCAGAGAAGAAAATCACTCGAACGTGGACCTGTGTTTTGCTGTTAAAACACGCGAGTGAGATTATGTTTGGAGGAGGAGGGGGGGGGGGCAGGGGGGAGGAGGGAGAGAAGGGGAACAAGGGGGAGGGGTGGGAAGGGAACGAAAAGGGGGGGACAGAGGGGGGGGGAAGAAAAGTAAGCAGGGGGTGAAGGGACATAGAAACTATAAGAAAGCAGAGAGGGTATAGAGATGGGAAGAAGAATGGGAAGAGAAGGGAAAGCAATGGGAGAGGGGAAAAGAAACAGAATAAGATGGAAATTTGGAATGGGAAAGACAGGAGACAGAGGAAAAGGAGAAACAAGATAACTGGGAGAGGAAAAGTGAATGAAGAGATGGGGGGAATGGAACAGAAAAATAAGAATTGGACGGGGTGCTGAGACACACGGGAAGGGAGCTGTAAGAGATGGGAAGGGAGCAGGAGAGATGGGTAGGGAACAGGCAAAAAAGGGTCGGGGGGTGCAGGGAGTGATGGGAAGATGGGATAGCTGTGAGGGGGAGGTGGGATAGATAGGAGAGGTGCTCTTCAATAACTCTCACCACTAGTGCATCTGTTCCACCTTGTAATTACCATCCCAAGTCATGGATTGTTAGATTGTTATATGACACTCCTAATTACCCCTCACACGTGGAGTGCCACGGCTGCTCTGATGAACCACAGTGCCAAAGCTGCTCTACTCAAGCACCGTTTCAAATCGCCAAGTAGTCAGTAAAATAGTGAACACTTAACACAACAACCACCTATAATTAACTCGTACCCATCAATCAAAACCCAAGTTCTAAGGGTCGTTAGAGTACATAATTAGACAACTCATCCTCCTGAAATGACAGTACTTGTAACTATCTGGAGGAATGTACTAAGATGTAGTGATGGGCCGCCGGTATATCACTTTATATACTATAAATTTTAGAGCCCAAGAAAATATAACAAATAAATATTCTTAGGCTTAAGCACATATTTGTACTATATTAGGGCCTAAGATAGCGTGTATTAGGCCTAAGATTGCTAGAGTCAGAAAATGTTTCCGGTTGGCTCAAATATAATAATACATAAGTCACCTTGATGGAGCTCCATCACAACATATTCAACGAAATATATATATATATATATATATATATATATATATATATATATATATATATATATATATATATATAATATATATATAATATATATATATATATATATATATATATATATATATATATATATATATATATATATATATTATATATATATATATATATATATATATATATATATATATTATATATATATATATATTATATATATATATATATATATATATATATATATATATATATATATATATATATATATATATATATATATATATATATATATATATTAACATTCACCACTGGAATAAGACAGCATCTGAAATATTATATAAATCTAGCAGATCTATACTACCTCTCTTGTTTAATTAATCTAACAGCTCTAAACTATCACTCTTGGTTAATTAATCTAGCAGCTCTACTCTATCTCTCTTGTTTAATTAACTAACTGCAGTTCACTCGTGTTAGGATGTTAGGAAGCTTACAGCGTTTCAAACTCGGGTCAATTTTTATAACATATTCCACTTATCTTTGGTGTGTTAATATCTATAATAAACACAAGAGCCTCGAGCTTTCCATATATATATCTTCCAGACTTCCAGCCTCTTCCACCTCCTATTGTGTTTCACACGTCTATCTGTACACCAGTTGATTGACAGTTGAGAGGCGGGACCAAAAGAGCCAGAGCTCAACCCCCGCAAGCACAATGAGGTGAGTACACGAGCTTGCTTTTTGGGGGCTTGGACAGGCGCTGGGTTGTAGAGAGACTGGGGATGTGTTGACATGGGGTTGTAGAGATGGGGGGAGATGTGTTGACATGGGGTTGTAGGGATGGGGGGAGATGTGTTGACATGGGGTTGTAGGGATGGGGGGAGATGTGTTGACATGGGGTTGTAGGGATGGGGGGAGATGTGATGATAGGGGTGGAAGAGAAGAGGCAGGAGGGTGCGTGGGGGGTAGTGAGATGATGTGCAGGGGATAGGGGGGGGAAATGGGTTGGTGGGGGTGGGGGGGGGGGAAGGGGTTAGTGGGGAATGGGTAATTGAAGGGAGAAGGTTGTTGGGGACAGCTTGTATTGGATAGAGGGGAGGAGAGAGGCAGCGTCTGGTGACAAGTCGAGCCGTTTGCTCCTGGTTGGAATGTCGGTGGTGACTGAAAGAGGAAGGGAGAAGGGAGAGAGAGTAGGGAGGGGGGTGTAAATGATGGGGGAGGAGGGGGGGTTAAGAGACGCAAAGAATTCAATAACGAAGAGGAGGAAGGAGAGACAAAGTCGTGAACTGAGGATGGGAGAAGCAGCGAAGGAGAGAGAGAGAGAGGCCTCCAGGAACGTTAATAATTTTAGGAACCTTGTAAATCATATAATGACTTTGGAACACCCTCCTTCCCCCCCCCCCCCACCCCCCTACCCCCCTTCCCTCTCCAAGACATCTCTCTATAATCCCAATGGCCAAATAGGGTTGTTGACGTCGCCTGTGTTCTTGTAAGTTGTAGTGCCTTGCGTGTTGTGTTAGTTGTAGTTCCTCTCTACTTCTCACATGCCTCTGTTGGAAGCTGCGAGTTAGAGTTACTTGTGTTGTGTTAAAAACTGTGGTGCTAGGAATGTGTTGCAGCTCGTTCCTGTGTGTTACTGTAGCTTGTATGAAATCTTTTACGAAACCTGTATATCTTTCCTTAACCGGATTTGTTTATATTTTTTAAACCGTTAATAAACCTTAAAGCTACCCAGCTCAGTTTTTTTTTTCAGAAACACTCTCGTAGCACTTCGGAGCTTATGAAGTAGTGCAAACAAAGCTTCCATGATTAGGACAAGATGTACAGGTTTCGCAAATAGTTACGTAAATACAAGATGACTCCTTACATACAGAAATCACAATAGCGTGATGCATCAAATGAACAAATCCACAAGGGACCGTGACGAGGGTTCGAACCTAAAGCAGCGTCTGGGATCCTCTCGGACGTAGGTTCGAATCCTCGTCACGGCCCTTGTGGATTTGTTCAAGATGATTCCTGGTCCTGGCGCCCAACAACTTGGGCTGGACGGTAGAGCGACGGTCTCGCTTGATGCAGGTCGGTGTTCAATGCCCCGACCGTCCACAAGTGATTGGGCACTATTCCTTTCCCCCGTCCCATCCCAAATCCTTATCCTCATCCCTTTCCAGTGCTATATATATATATATACAGGTGTGTCAAACTGAGGGTCCCCCTGAGGGCCATATGGTCCCCATATTATATATATATATATATATATATATATATATATATATATATATATATATATATATATATATATATATATATATATATATATATATATATGTGGCCTCATGACATTTGTGTTGTCATGAGGGCCACATACCTCAGCTAATTGAAGTCATTTAGTAAAAACTATTGCAGAATATTTGTATTACTTAAACTTTGAAACATACAATGTGTATACACATGGTTTAGAGACGAGTCACATTCGTGAATGCAAAGTAATGAATTAGTTTAACAAAAGAAAAAAAATTAATCGACAACATAGGTTTCTATGCAACAACAACAACAATAAATACATTGTACAAAAATGACAACAGTTCAAAAATGAACAATTATTTACGACTATTCAATCATTTTTACTGTTTGGTCGCGAGGCTTGACACCTCTTTTTTAATGACCAATGACACCTCTTTATTTTTATTAATGACACCAGCGGTCCTTTGTGCGGGCCGCAGGTCAGGTGCGTTTACAATGAGCCGCATGCGGCCACACACACACATATAGTCATAGTGGCTTGGTGTTTTCTCCTGAGCCCTTGCTGGCCCCTGACACCCTCTTGGTCACACTGAAAAGTCACGCAAATTTGTTTTTTGAAGGTTTTCGACGTCTCATATTAAGGTAAGAAATATTCTAAGTTTTCTTGTCATTAAATGTTATGCAATCCATTTCCTGTGGGAAAATATTCCAGATTTCTTTTTCTAATTGAATTCTCTCTGAGTAATCCGTTTTTTTTGTGTATTCCCCTTTGATAATCTAATTTTTTCTTCCACCCTCCACACACCTCCTTCGTTTAGTCTTGACTCTGATCACCTATTCAAAGATCAGCCAATCACCCTGCTCTGAGGGGCATTTCATATCCCATATATAGCCTCTGATCACTTCATTCTATGTCAAAAATCATGTATAATTTGACTGGAAGGTCTTTGTTATATGTACTGTGTCTTACTTAACGTTTGAGTCAAGAGTATTCCTCTTTGTGGTCTCTACTAGTTTTGCTTTCCATGTATCTGTCTGTGTACATGTGTATGCTCACCTAGTTGTGCTTACGGGGGTTGAGCTGCGGCTCTTTGGTCCCGCCTCTCAACAATCAATCAACTTATGCATAGATTCCTGAGCCTTTTGGGCTCAATCATATCTACATTTAAAACTGTATATGGAGTCAGCCTCCAAAATCACTGTGTGCTTGTTTGCGTGTGTGTCTATGTGAAAATTCGTACACTATGTACACTATGTCTTGCTTTTCTCTCTTCCTTCATCTTCTCTCACTTCTCTCACTTCCCTCACATCTAAGCTCAGCACAAACAAGCACAAAAGAAATCTCGCCTCAAAAAAAAAAATGGTGTTGATTTCCCACAGGATCTCCTTTCAGGAGGCTGCAATTTGCTATCCTATTATGGCAGGGGAAAGGTGTTCAGCGCAGGAGTGCCGCCATAGAGCCTGAGGGAGCGGTTTTATAGAGTCAGGGGAAAATAGCTCTATAGAGTCCTGCAGGGAGGCATCGCGAAGCGCATGAGAGTGGCTTCATTGAGCCCGTATGGAAGTCTTATAGAGCCCGTATGAGGGGGGAGGGGACTTTATAGAGCCCAGGATAGCAGCTTTGTTAAGCTCTAGATGATAGGGGTAATATTGAGCGTACGAGAACCTGTGAGAATGGCGTTATAGAGCCGGAAGATGGCGTCTGAGGAAGACCCAGCAGACTGAGCGAACCAGCAAACTGAGCGAACCAGCAGACTGAGCAAACCAGCAGACTGAGCGAACCAGCAGACTGAGCGAACCAGCAGACTGTGCGAACCAGCAGACTGAGCGAACCAGCAGACTGTGCGAACCAGCAGACTGAAGGTCAGAAGCAAGCCAGGAGCGCAGAAATATCCCAGTCAAATATTTTAAGCTGTACACCTCGCCGGATCCCAAAATCATGAATATGTATCAATCTTAAAGAAATTTCCATATATATATTCGCGAATATTATTGCGTTGATGCTATTTGTAAGTGTGTGTGTGCCAGAGACTGAGTTGGTGTGTGGGGGGACGCTTTAGATCACTGAGTGGGGAGACAAGGTGAGAGGAAGTCAAGGTGAGAGGAGAGTCAAGGTGAGAGGAAGTCAAGGTGAGAGGGGAGTCAAGGTGAGAGGAAGTAAAGGTGAGGAGGAAGTCAAGGTGAGAGGAAGTCAAGGTGAGGAGGAAGTCAAGGTGAGGAGGAAGTCAAGGTGACGAGGAAGTCAAGGTGAGAGGAAGTCAAGGTGAGAGGGGAGTCAAGGTGAGAGGAAGTCAAGGTGAGAGGAAGTCAAGGTGAGAGAAAGTCAAGGTGAGGAGGAAGTCAAGGTGAGGAGGAAGTCAAGGTGAGATGAAGTCAAGGTGAGAGGAAGTCAAGGTGAGAGGAAGTCAAGGTGAGAGGAAGTCAAGGTGAGAGGAAGTCAAGGTGAGGAGGAAGTCAAGGTGAGAGGAAGTCAAGGTGAGGAGGAAGTCAAGGTGAGGAGGAAGTCAAGGTGAGAGGAAGTCAAGGTGAGGAGGAAGTCAAGGTGAGGAGGAAGTCAAGGTGACGAGGAAGTCAAGGTGAGAGGAAGTCAAGGTGAGAGGAAGTCAAGGTGAGAGAAAGTCAAAATGAGAGGAAGTCAAGGTGAGAGGAAGTCAAGGTGAGAGAAAGTCAAAGTGAGAGGAAGTCAAGGTGAGGAGGAAGTCAAGGTGAGAGGAAGTCAAGGTGAGAGGAAGTCAAAGCGAGAGGAAGTCAAGGTGAGAGGAATTCAAGGTGAGAGGAAGTCAAGGTGAGAGGGAGTCAAGGTGAGAGGAAGTCAAGGTGAGAGGAAGTCAAG
>NC_091219.1:25946719-25969953 GCF_040958095.1 Procambarus clarkii | reverse complement strand
ATATGGGGGTTGTAGGGGAAGATGCAGCTATGGGCTTTATCTCCTGTACCCTTGGACGGTAGAGCGACGGTTTCGCTTCATGCAGGTCGACGTTCAATCCCCCCGACCGTCCATGAGTGGTTAGGCACTATTCAATTCCTTCCCCCCCCCCCTGTCCCATCCCAAATCCTTATCCTCATCCCTTCCCAGTGCTATATATATAGTCGCAATGGCCTGGTACTTTCTCCTGATAGTTCCCTTCCCCTTCCATCTCTCTCTCTCTCTCTCTCTCTCTCTCTCTCTCTCTCTCTCTCTCTTCCATGAGACGGGATAGGCATATCGGGGTTAGTGGGTTATTACGGCCACCCGGGTATTACGACACAAGCCAGACACCCCCACACTACATACACCACTGCTGCTTACTGTGGGAGGCCCCCCCCCCTAGGCCCACACCCCCACACCTCCCTCCCACAGCCACTATTACTAAGGGAGACGTCTCGGTAACCCCCCCCCCCACAAACCTTCTCTCTCCCCCCAACTGATCAATCCCCCTCACCCATTTCTCCCTTCCACTACAAGATTGATGGTGACAATCACGACCTAGAGTGCTACATCACACACCAGATTTGTGTTTACAGTGTGTGTGTACTCACCTAGTTGTACTCACCTAGTTGTGCTTGCGGGGGTTGAGCTCTGGCTCTTTGGTCCCGCCTCTCAACTGTCAATCAACTGGTGTACAGGTTCCTGAGCCTATTGGGCTCTATCATATCTACACTTGAAACTGTGTATGGAGTCAGCCTCCACCACATCACTTCCTAATGCATTCCATTTGTCAACCACTCTGACACTAAAAAAGTTCTCTCTAATATCTCTGTGGCTCATTTGGGCACTCAGTTTCTACCTGTGTCCCCTAGTGCGTGTGCCCCTTGTGTTAAACAGCCTGTCTTTATCAACCCTGTCAATTCCCTTGAGGATCTTCCCTGTGTGTGTGTGTGTTTGTGTGTGTGTGTGTGTGTGTGTGTGTGTGTGTGTGTGTGTGTGTGTGTGTGTGTGTGTGTGTGTGTGTGTGTGTGTGTGTGTGTGTGTGTGTTTTTGTGTGTGTGTGTGTGTGTACTCACCTAATTGTGCTTGCGGGGGTTGAGCTCTGGCTCTTTGGTCCCGCCTCTCAACCGTCAATTAATAGGTGTACAGGTTCCTGAGCCTATTGGGCTCTATCATATCTACACTTGAAACTGTGTATGGAGTCAGCCTCCACCACATTACTGCCTAATGCATTCCATTTGTCAACCACTCTGACACTAAAAAAGTTCTCTCTAATATCTCTGTGGTTCATTTGGGCGCTCAGTTTCCACCTGTGTCCCCTTGTGTGTGTGCCCCTTGTGTTAAATAGCCTGTCTTTATCTACCCTATCAATTCCCTTGAGAATCTTGAATGTGGTGATCATGTCCCCCCCTAACTCTTCTGTCTTCCAGCGAAGTGAGGTTTAATTCCCGTAGTCTCTCCTCATAGCTCATACCTCTCAGCTCGGGTACTAGTCTGGTGGCAAACCTTTGAACCTTTTCCAGTTTAGTCTTATCCTTGACTAGATATGGACTCCATGCTGGGGCTGCATACTCCAGGACTGGTCTGACATATGTGGTCATATGTCTGTGTGACGCACGCACTACCGTCTGAGCCACGATGGTACTGAATCACATCACATCACCTCAATCTTGTCTCGGGGCAATCTCTGCCTTCGTGAGGAACGGTATAGGGTCGAGTCTGGCGTACGTTGTTGTTGTTGTTATAGATTCAGCTACTCGGAACAAGTTCCAAGTAGCACGGGCTATGGTGAGCCCGTAGCTAACCTGGCACAGGAGCGGTGCTGCGCTGTGTGTCTCTGGCGTACGGTGGTCAGGCGATGGTGTGAGAATGAACGACATAGAGCAACAGAGGAGAACAACAAATGGAAAATCATAAACGCATGAGGTGAAAATCAGAGAGAGAGAGAGAGAGAGAGAGAGAGAGAGAGAGAGAGAGAGAGAGAGAGAGAGAGAGAGAGAGAAAGCAATGATAAATGTCTTGGAAATGTTTGGAGAGCAAAAAGTCAATAGACCTCAAGATTGAAGAGAGCGAACTGAGATGATTGTACATTTCTGAAGAGAATATATATTTTTTGTGTGTGTGAATTTGAGGAAATGAGGAGAGGCAGAAGGAGGGTTGACATGGTGAGTGTATGTGCGAGGAAGCTGGGAATGAGGGTGTGTGAGGAAGTTGGTAATGAGTGCGTGAGGATGAGGGGGAGTGAGTGTGAGAAAGCTGGGAGTATGTGTGTGTGTGGCGAAGCTGTGTGTGAGGAAGCAGGGACTGAGTATGTGAGGAAGGTGTGAGTGTGTGAGGGAGCGGGGAACCAATATATATATCTGAGGACGTGAGCATGAGTGTGGAACATTAGCTCACAAGGCAGGCTGGATGCCACATGTAAGAACACAGTTAATTATATACACATATATAATTAACTACATATCACGTCATTTCTCACAGGAGTTAACCATCCTCGGCCGGTGGCTGAGCGGACAAAACATTGGACGCGTGATCCTGTGGTCCCGGGTTTGACCCCGGGCGCCGGCGAGAAACAATGGGGCAGTTACTTTCACCCCTGATGTCCCCTGTTACCTAGCAGTAAATAGGTACCTGGGAGTTAGTCAGTTGTCACGGGCTGCTTCCTGAGGGTGGAGGGCTGGTCGAGGACCGGGCCGCGGGGGACACTAAAGCCCCGAAATCATCTCAAGATAACCTCAAGATAACCTCCCCACAATCCACTCCGGGACCTCAAACGTACACCAAGTACAACAACAACGACAATTACCTCCAATACTTTACCCACCCAGAAAAAAACTAAATTCCCCCCAAAACAATTTTGGGGAAAAAATCCCCCCCCCCAAAAAAAAATCCCCCAGCTGCTATCGGGGCAAAGCTGGAACTGATGATACGAACTCTGTGCCTCATCGACACTGAGACAGGAAATAAGTTCGGACCGGAAATTTGCATTCTTCTCAACAAATAATGAAGCCCAAAATTAAAAAATGAACTTCGTTCCACTTGGAACGAACTCTGAAGCCTCGCCGATATTTCTCAAGGGAATAAGTTCTGGCAAGAAATTTACATTCGCGTGTGGAGATAGTTTTCACTGCGGTGATTCTTCGGACAGACACAGATATCCGAGACACAGAAACCTGTGAGACAGAGACCTGATACACAGAAACTTGAGGCACAGAGACTGTGATACAATCCTGAGACACAGTGACTTGAAACACAGAGGCCCAAGAAAGAGAGACTTGGGACACAGGCCCGAGATACGTAGACCTGAAGGCCAGAGGCCCAAGAAACAGAGACTTGGGACATAGAGCCCCGAGATACATAGACCTGGGACACAGAGGCCCCGAGACACATAGACCTGACACACAGGCTTGAGACATAGACCTGAGACACAGGGGCCGGAGGCACAGACACTTGGGACTGTGATATAGACGTGAGAGAGAAAACAAATTATCAACAAAAGAAACCAATGTAAGAGACAAATGAAAAGTATTGTAATAAGAGACAAAGAAAGAGATGCAAACATAGACGAGAAAGTATAATGCCGGAGATAGAGACAGGGGAAATTAAACAGAAACTCGCAAAAACCAGAGAGGAAAAACAGAAAAAACAATAACATAATACAGAAACACATTCAAAGTGAAAGATTTAGAGAGAGAGAGAGAGAGAGAGAGAGAGAGAGAGAGAGAGAGAGAGAGAGAGAGAGAGAGAATACAATTAAAATACCAGCCAGGATGAACAAAGTTTAAGGCTTACGTACACCGGGGGCTCCGACCTACATAAGTCTGGCCAAAATAAACCTTGAAGTCTGATATCCCTTCATTCTGCGACCGCCAAAGGACCGACGCGTGAAATGTAATAAAGCAAATTATTCATTAATTACTTTTTTTTTGGGCTGCTTACATAAGAGCTGTTGTCGTATTTTGTAAACTGGAGAGAGAGAGAGAGAGAGAGAGAGAGAGAGAGAGAGAGAGAGAGAGAGAGAGAGAGAGAGAGAGAGAGAGAGAGAGGGGACGTTTATGCACGCAAACCACATACACACATACATTCACACACACACACACACTTACACGCACAATCGTAGTACCTGTGTGTGTGTGTGTGTGTGTACTCACCTAGTCGTGCTTGCGTGTGAAAGTATGTAAACACACACTTATGAAGGAAAGTGCACAAGCACCCACACCATCAAACCAAGACGACCAAGCAAGATGTGCCAGAAGGCACTACATAGATACTAAGAAGCAAGGGGCCCAGACCCACCTTCCTGGAGACATTCTCAAGAGCACTGTTGCCACAGGTCCAGCTGGTTCGAGGCCCCTCAACCCGTCCACTCAGTCTAACACCTCCAAATATTTATGAAATCGATCCATCCGTTTAAAATGCGACGCATTTGGACAAATCAAAGCACGGTAATATCCACGTTTTCTATGCATCGGACTCTATAGGATTGCTGGGGCTCGTATATTTGTACATAGGGTAAACTGCTGTATTTTTTACAGTGGCAAATCAACCCGTGTGTTAATGTGAACTTAGGCACTGGCCGCCCAAGACTCTTTTTTAATGCCTACATCAACTTGCGACAAGTGACAGGATGAACAACCCAGCGGGTTTTCTTCCTATTGGGGAGTGTTGTACATTCTGCTATGGCGGTGTGTCCACTCACAGGATGAGTGGCGCTGCCCAATAAACTCGCCCCTCGGGGCAAAATTTAAAATTTTAAATTTTAAATTTAAATCAACTTGCGAAACCCTGAATTCAGAGAAGTATAGATGATAAAATGTGAGGTACTTGCCAGTTCCGGGTCGGGCGAGCATTAGGTAACACTCCCCTTCCTCTCCCCTATAATGGGATCAGAACCTACATTGTGGACCTTATTTCTCTGGAGGGGTGGGGTCGGGTTGCTGATAGCAGCGAGGTGAGCGTAGGGGGGCTGAGGGCTTCAGTCACAGCTTGGGTTCACTGAGTTTCTATCACCCTGTGCCCCTGTTACCTAGCAGTAAAATAGGTACCTGGGAGTTAGTCAGCTGTCACGGGCTGCTTCCTGGGGGTGGAGGCCTGGTCGAGGACCGGGCCGCGGGCACACTAAAAAAAAAAGCCCCGAAATCATCTCAAGATAACCTCAAGAAGATAACCACTGTAACTATGCAGGCTCTTCCACTGATAATGGGAAGATATGGGTAACAATCTTTATACACATATATACATACGCCAAAACATAATACACACACACAGCCACCCTGATGTCACTGTTCACCTAGCAGCACAAACACACACACACACACAGGATAATACAGGGGAGGCAGGCGCTGGCCAGATAACTCTGCTTCGCCTGCCTCACTGATGGACTGTTGGCCTTCAATTGTACCCTCATAATTATATTATTAAGCCACCTCTCTCTCTCTCTCTCTCTCTCTCTCTCTCTCTCTCTCTCTCTCTCTCTCTCTCTCTCTCTCTCTCCCTCTCTCTCTCTCTCTCTCTCTCTCTCTCTCTCTCTCTCTCTCTCTCTCTCTCTCTGTCTCCCTCCTTGTTATTCGACTAAATTAAATCACTTATACACAAAAGCCAATACAGTAATCATTTGTGATCTTAATTCCCCAATTGTTAATTGTAACCCTTCACCAGGTGATTAATCATCATGGGCTGGAAAAACAAATTACAAAAACCCTAAAAATAATATTCCTAAAACGAGTTAACAGTGTTTTAAAATACTTTTAACAAACAGTGGCATAAATCCTTTCGCTGGGTTGGATTTTTTTTTTTTTTACGAAATAGTGAACACGGTATTTTTTTTTTTTTACAATTTACAGTAAACATTTACTTTGATTTTCAAAAAGAATCTTGTGCTTTTACCGAACAATATAGTGGACACAGGTTCACTTAAATGTTTATCAACGTACTGAGGTATTTTAGTTAGTGTCTGTTTGTGGTGTATTAATTGATAGGTAAGGTGAGAGACGGTGTGTGTGTGTGTGTGTGTGTGTGTGTGTGTGTGTGTGTGTGTGTGTGTGTGTGTGTGTGTGTGTGTGTGTGAGTGAGTGAATGTGTGTAGTTCTGTGTGCGTGATGCGACTGTTTCTCAATCCTTTCTAATCTTTTGACAAATCACATAAACGCTACACACCACCTCATGCACGCGACATACACAACAAATTCCATAACAAACATGCCAGACATGTTTATTTAAATAACACAATACACACACACACACAAACGCACGACTACACAGAGACTAGCACGCACGCACGCACACACAAATGTAACTTCCCTCCATCCCACCGCTGCCACCATTGCAAATCACATTAACCCCACGGTAATACTAGCAATCAACAGGAGAAACCAGTCACTCAGGACGGCTGGAGACAGACTAACTCAACCAAATGTCGTGATTGGTTGCCACCTGACTGACATGACAAGAAGCCGACACGCTAATTGGTCAGTTTGTCAGGGGGTATCCACACGTTATTATATGGACTCGTCAAGCGCTTGAAGCGTCAGTCACAGCTTGACAGATGATTGAAAGTTCTCTGCCTCTAGAGGATTATAAATTAGCTGATTGAGTGGTTGACGCGTGTTGCATATACACAAAGATGTAATCAGCTGTATGATATGAGCCCGAGTGAAGACTATGACTTTGGAAGATACAGCAATATTTAAGGAGAATTTAATATCCTTTGAAATATTCATTTTCTCTCATCTTTATATGTAGGACTCTAAGAATGTTTGTGATGGTGCTGTTGATGAGTTCATTTATGTTTTGGTTTCGTATTCTTAGCAGCTGGAATATAATATCTAAACCAATTCTTATCAATAAATTGATGGAATATTGTAACGAATTCTCAGAGTCTGTGAGTCAACACATTCTTAACACAGATAGTTCCTGTGTGTGAAAATATCACGACATGCGTGTGTTCGTGGCCTCTGGTGCGTTCGTGTGTGGCCTCTCGGGCATTCTTGGCCTCTGGAGTGTTCGTAAGTGGCCTCTGGGGGCGTTCGTGGCCTCTGGAGTGTTCGTAAGTGGCATCTGGGGCATTGGAGGCCACAAGAGCGTTCCTGAGTACCAGAGTATTCTAGCCTTCGGAAAGTTCATGCACTAGGAGGTACTAGGATGGGCCCCCAGTACTGTCCCTTGAAGTACTTCACTCTGCTGTTTTCCTCTTGCTATGACTCGTTGCCCCTCTTCCTGTAAGTTACCCCTCCATGTGTGTGTGTGTGTGTGTGTGTGTACTCACCTAGTTGCGTTTGCGGGGGTTGAGCTCTGGCTCTTTGGTCCCGCCTCTCAACCGTCAATCAACTGATGTACAGATTCCTGAGCCTACTGGGCTCTGTCATATCTACATTTGAAACTGTGTATGGAGTCAGCCTCCACCACATCACTTCCTAGTGCATGTGTGTGTGTGTGTGTGCGCGTGTCTGACCACAGTATAGAATACCAATAGCGCCTGAAATCTTGATGAAGGAATATGCCAGCCACAAGTATCGGACGGAGCCTGGGTCAGAGAGGGTCGGAAGAGTAGCTATCGGTCTGAAGGTCGAAGCATTAAAGGGTACGAAAAGTTGGAAGAGGGAAGAATTCAAAACACGGAGGTTTAGAACATCAGTACGTTCGTCAGAGAGTCCGGGGTCGAATCATTGGGTTTGGAGTCGATGACTGACAGATGGAGAGGCGAGGCCCAAGATCTGAAGCTCGGTCCCTCAGACCAAGATAAGAACAAGCACACACACACACGCGCGCTAGAATTGGAGTAAGGAAGACCGAAGGCGAATAATCACGAAGGAAACACAGAAGAACCATTGGGAATAAGCTGATAATGGAGTAATTAGTTCAGGGCAAAGATTACGTGACTGAAAAGCGGATAACACAGAGAGAGAGAGAGAGAGAGAGAGAGAGAGAGAGAGAGAGAGAGAGAGAGAGAGAGAGAGAGAGAGAGAGAGAGAGAGAGATATTATTCATGCAAAAATCATATATATATATATATATATATATATATATATATATATATATATATATATATATATATATATAAACCACAATCAACAATCGTACATATTTTCGTATATAAATTTCTTTTGCTTCTCTCTCGCCCATTCGTGGTTAGAATACGGTTAACGAGAATATAATGGGTGTGGGATCTGCTGGTAATGATTTCATCTCAAATATGCTAATCCCGAGGAAATAAAGCGGATTTTCAACCATTTCTTGGTATCTTTTTTGTATTATTCTGTTAAGCATTTTGTTTTTCAAAGTGTGTGTGTGTGTGTGTGTGTGTGTGTGTGTGTGTGTGTGTGTGTGTGTGTGTGTGTGTGTGTGTGTGTGTGTGTTTACTAACGTAACACTGAAGTAACGCACTCAGTTCGCCCATCAATTTCCTCCATCAGCTGCTGTTAATGTTGCCAACGCACGCAAAAGCAACCAACCAACACGTCAACAACATTATCGTATAAATATTAACACACGCGATTGAATTACTTATTTATATCCAGAGATTTAGACCAACGTGGATTGTCTAAACAAATAACGCGATGTTGAGCTCCAAAGAACAACCTAAGCAGCTTACAGTAAAATAGCGACTAATATACAACATCTTTTTTCTTCTACGTAACCCTTTTCCATTCCCCTTCCCTCTATCTGCCTCTCTCCTCCTCTTCTGTTCTTCCCCCTCCCCATCTATCTCCTCCTCCTGTATCCTCTCCTTTGTCCAAGAAAGACTCACAGGAGAGTCCTGTGCCAGGTAAGTCCACTACGGGCTCACCATAGCTCGCGTTACTTGCCCCGCTCCTGTGCCAGGTAAGTCCACTACGGGCTCACCATAGCCCGTGCTACTTGCCCCGCTCCTGTGCCAGGTAAGTCCACTACGGGCTCACCATAGCCCGTGCTACTTGCCCCGCTCCTGTGCCAGGTAAGTCCACTACGGGCTCACCATAGCCCGGGCTACTTGCCCCGCTCCTGTGCCAGGTAAGTTCCGGGCTCACCATAGCCCGGGCTACTTGCCCCGCTCCTGTGGCAGGTAAGTTACGGGCTCACCATAGCCCGGGCTACTTGCCCCGCTCCTGTGCCAGGTAAGTTACGGGCTCACCATAGCCCGGGCTACTTGCCCCGCTCCTGTGCCAGGTAAGTTACGGGCTCACCATAGCCCGGGCTACTTGCCCCGCTCCTGTGCCAGGTAAGTTACGGGCTCACCATAGCCTGGTCTACTGGCCCCGCTCCTGTGGCAGGTAAGTTACGGGCTCACCATAGCCCGGGCTACTTGCCCCGCTCCTGTGCCAGGTAAGTTACGGGCTCACCATAGCCCGGGCTACTTGCCCCGCTCCTGTGCCAGGTAAGTTACGGGCTCACCATAGCCCGGGCTACTTGCCCCGCTCCTGTGCCAGGTAAGTTACGGGCTCACCATAGCCCGTGCTACTTGGAACTTATGTTCCGAGTAGCTGAATCTATAACAACACCAACATCATCACAAGAGAGGTCAGCTGAGAAATACTAAGACATCAACAACTCTCACCTGGCGTCAGTGTGGCCACGTGTCCCATATTGTTCTCATTACAACTCCCATTCATCATTATTTCCCCCGACTGATTTCCTCGAAGAAAGAAACATGTATTGTTTGTGTTGTGTGTAATTATGCTTATTAGGTCATGGGAGAGATTTTGGAACCCCGTTGTTGTTGTTATTGTTGGATAAACTAATCTAATCAAAAAGTTAATTGTGATTAATATTGTGATTATTTCACCTACTCCTTTAAAAGATCATTATCAAAGCCATTAGACTAATTGGGATTTATGTCTTCAGTCGGCCATTAGGGCTGTCATTAAGAATTGTTCATGAGAACTTAATCTCTCTGCTGGTCGTGGAAAGCATCTTGCATTTTTCTGAAGGGTTCACGTGGCTGTACTTCACTATAACAATATGTCTACTGGCCCGATACTTCTTGAGGTTATCTTGAGATGATTTCGGGGCTTTAAGTGTCCCCGCGGCCCGGTCCTCGACCAGGCCTCCACCCCCAGGAAGCAGCCCGTGACAGCTGACTAACACCCAGGTACCTATTTTACTGCTAGGTAACAGGGGGCATAGGGTGAAAGAAACGCTGCCCATTGTTTCTCGTCGGCGCCCGGGATCGAACCCAGGACCACAGGAACACAAGTCCAGCGTGCTGTCCGCTCGGTCGACCTTCTTGCTGTAGGTAGTGTCCTTGTGATCATGGTACCCTAACCTCACCTCCTGTCCACAAATTTTGGATTTTGAGATATATACAAGAGTTGTTACATTCTTGTACAGCCACTAGTACGCGTTGCGTTTCGGGCAGGTCCCTGGAATACGATCCCCGCCGCGAAGAATCGTTGTTTCAACCAAGTACACATTTTACTGTTGCGTTAGACAGAGGTTACAGTTAAGGATTTGCGCCCAATAAATCCTCCCCGGCCAGGATACGATCCCATGCCAAAGCGCTCGCGGAACGCCAGGCGAGTGTCTTACCACTACACCACGGAGACTGTAACCACCTGCAAATCACCTTCAGTACTCGGCGAGGAGTCACAATAACGTGGCTAAAGTATGTTGACCAGACCACACACACTGGAAGGTGAAGGGACGACGACGTTTCGGTCCGTCCTGGACCGAATCGACTTGAGAATGATCCAGGACGGACCGAAACGTCGTCGCCGTCGTCCCTTCACCTTCCAGCATGTGGTCTAGTCAACACCTTCAAGACTCCCTCGCGTTGAAACACCTTACCTGTCTGAAAGGTGAAAGATGGGGAAAATTTACCTCACTACCCCCCCCCCCCTTTCCTTTCCCCTGCACCTCAGGTTACACAATATCTACTACCACCCCCACCACCCACCGACACAAAACACCCACCCATCACCCTCTCTGCCCCCCCCCCTTCCTAGCCAGAAAATACCTGCCCCCAGTGGAGTTATTTCCCCCCGTCCTGGCAAAGTCGTGGCACCAGTCTCCTTCGTCTTGTTGAAGCACTCTATATATCCTTCCCCCCCCCCACCCCCACCCCACAACACCCCCACCCCACAACACACACCCCCCCCCCCTCTCTATTTTCTCTCTTAAGCCTTATACATTTTCCTACCCTCTCGCTGTTTGCTATTCCTCCCTCTCTCTCTCCCTTCATCTAACACACCCTCTGTAGTGGGTTTTTTTCATCCCTTAAACCTAGTTTATATTATACAACATCCGTATTGTAGTTTGTCCACATACACGTTGTATTTTGGGGGGCCTCACATTGTATCTCGTATAAATGGTTTCACCTCACACTCATTGTATGTTACCCCTAACCTACGGTATCTTTACGATCACATACAATGCATTTTCTCTGGGACAGCTACTGTATTCTCCCCCCCTACCGCCTACTGTATTTCTCTCACTCCCACTGTATTTTTCACTCACACTCGCTGTATTTCTCCATTAAGTTGTACATAAATAATTGGGAAAGCATTGATACTTCTAACTTTATACATCTTGCTTTCCCTACCTAATATTGGAGGCTGAGGGAAGGGGGGAAAGGAAAGGTAGATGGGAAGGGGAAATAGGAGGGAGAGGGAGAAAAGGATAGGAGAGGAAAGGAAGATGATGGGTGGAAAGGAATGAGAGGGGGAAATGGAGAGGAGGAGGCTAAGATAAGGGGACAGGATGGGAAAGGGGTGAGGGAGGGTTGGGTAAGGAAGGAGGCAGTGAAGAAGGAAAGGAAGATGATAGATGGAAGAGGAGAAGGATGGATGATAAAGTGAAGGGGAGAAACGGAAGAGAGAGGGAGGGAAGGGGAGGAGGGGTGAGAAATGGGTGAGAAAGGAGAGGAGAGAGGGGAAACGAGGAGGGAGGAAAGGGAGAGAAGAAGGCTGGGTGAGGGAGGGAGAGAGGGAAGGGAAGGGAAGGGGTAGTGAGATAGAGTAATTTAGACTACATGATCAAATTTACATACGAGGAAGTTCAATTCTAAGTTAACCCAAAAAATTGTAGTATATGCATATAAACTTTGGTGTATAATATACACCTTAGTGTACGATATATATATATATATATATATATATATATATATATATATATATATATATATATATATATATATATATATATATATATATATATATATATATATACACCTTGGTGTATGATATACATAACCTTGGTGTATGAAATATACACCTTGGAGAATGACATATACAGAATGAAAAATAAATATCTTTCTAAACCATTCATCTTGTAATACAAATTATGTGTCTGCAACATAAGGTGTGTGTGTGTGTGTGTGTGTGTATTCACCTAGTTGTGTTTGCGGGGGTTGAGCTTTGCTCTTTCGGCCGACCTCTCAACTGTCAACTGTCGCCTCTCAACTGTGTGTGTGTGTGTGTGTGTGTGTGTGTGTGTGTGTGTGTGTGTGTGTGTGTGTGTGTGTGTGTGTGTGTGTGTGTGTGTGTGTGTAAAACAATGAGAGTTGCCCCAAGTCCTCTCGATTCGCTCAGCGCCTTCAAAACTTCTCGACTTTAAACTTCGTAAATATGAAGGAATTTCAGACTTGAATATCTGTCTACCGCACATCATCTTGAAGCGTTTGACGGAGGGCGTGACGCAGCCCACACGTTGTTGTTATAGATTCAGCTACTCGGAACAAGTTCCAAGTAGCACGGGCTACTTGGAACCCGTGAGCCCGTAACTTACCTGGCACATGAGCGTAAGGGCTGTAACTTGGCAGCCCACACAACTTGACGGAAGCTTTGCAATGTAATTTTTTATTCTCGTTGACGGTCGCGTCCCAAACATCCGTCTGCCAATCTGTCAAATTAACCTCTCGGTTGAATTTTTTTGTGTGTGTTTGTACCTGTATGTCTATTTATCTAACGGTCTATTTGCCTACTTCCCCCCCTGTCTCCCTACCCTGTCATTCTCTCTAGCTGTCTGTTTTGTATATCTGACTGTCTATATGTGCCTGGGGTGTTTATCTGTCTGCTTGTGAATCTTGCTGTCAGTCATTACTTACGTTTGCCTGTCATTCCGTCAATAAGGTAACAGTGAACAAAGGAATCCTTGCTCTCTCCCAGACGACATTTCCACAAGTCATCTACCAAGCATGGAATCTACCGCCCAAAGCATCTTCCAGTAGGATACTCTATCTACCGGAACATCTACCAGGTAGGTCATATATATATATATATATATATATATATATATATATATATATATATATATATATATATTACCCCCCGGAATATCTACCACACACACACACACATCTACTACACGGAACACCTATCATTGAGAACACCAACCCCTCAGAATATCTACCACCCGGAACATCTACCACCCGGAACATCTACCACTCATATCTACCACCCGGAACACTTACCTAACATATCACAACAATTCACACCATCAAATGCAACTCACTGCAACATTATTTGTTAACTATGGTATAAATCGCAACACTTTGCACACCATTTTTCCTTTCACTTGCACACAAAGCTGCAAGCGATTGCAAACTCGATTTGCAACAACTTAAAGAGCCATTTCCACCACCCCTTTTCCTGTACATTTTGTCTAGTAACACTGTGTTGGATTAGTTATCTTCGTCTAGTAACACTGTGTTGGATCAGTTATCTTTGTCTAGTAACACTGTGTTGGATCAGTTATCTTTGTCTGGTAACACTGTGTTGGATCAGTTATCTTTGTCTGGTAACACTGAAGGCTTCCATTATCTGCCAATCTGCGGTGGAGGATAGATGGATAGGTGGATTGATGGAGTAGGAGGGGGATTGGAGGGATAGGCGGAGTATGGGTGGATAAAGAGATTGGTGGAGAACGAAGAGGGGAGGGGGTAGGTAACGGAGGGGGAAATAGGTGGAAGATAGAGGATAGAGGATATGTGGAGGATGGGTATAGATGGAGGAGGAGGAGGAGGAGGGGAACAGGTAAAGAATGGGGAATATAGGATTGAGAAAGAATAGCAGCTGAGAAGTGGGTAGTGTGTGTGAATACATGAACAAAATATTATGATTCAAAGTTGTCAAAGTTTCAAAGAACGGCATGTGACCCCCGGGACACCACGAGAGGTAGTTATTTTGAGGTTATTTTGAGGTTATCTTGAGATGATTTCGGGGCTTTTTATTGTCCCCGCGGCCCGGTCCTCGACCAGGCCTCCACCCCCAGGAAGCAGCCCGTGACAGCTAACTAACACCCAGGTACCTATTTACTGCTAGGGGTAACCGTAACTACATTTAAGGTAACTACATTTGGGGTAACTACACCTGGGTAACTACATCAGAAAATGGAGAAACGACGTCGGTTTGATAATGGTCCATGACGGACCGAAACGTCGTCGTCTCTCCACCTTCTGGTGTGTGATTTGGGCCTCATATCTTCAGCCAGGTTATTGTGACTCATCGTCTGTATACACATAGGTAAGTGCACTAAGGTAATTACACTCAGGTAATAACACTTTAGCAATTAAATGCATAAACACACAAATAAAATAGTACATACAACGTATCAATATGAGTAATGAGGCAAAGTTACTCTATCACCACCAGTAACATCCGAGAGACAGAGACAGAGAGAGAGAGAGAGAGAGAGAGAGAGAGAGAGAGAGAGAGAGAGAGAGAGAGAGAGAGAGAGAGAGAGAGAGAGAGAGAGAGAAAGCGAACACCGCACAATAAGAACGACCGCACACAAAATATCGACATACTTTCTCGCGATCTCAGCGCCCCAAAAAATTCGCTGGGATTCTGGCGCGCTTTTTCCTCGACTAGAGCTTTCCCGCCAAAATTGCATTCCATCTGGAGGCGTGCGCTGATGGCCGAAGGAGCAAAATCCAACCAACATGGCCAACACCAACATCTCCCTCGCCGGCTTCTTCTTGCCTTGGCCATTGCCAAGATAAATGAAGATCGTCAGAGTCATTCTACCGTTTTTTGTGTCCGTTCTTTCTGTCTTTGTTATTGTTTCACTGGTTAGAAACCGTTAAATTCCAGGTTGTTACTGCATTCCCGTTTTCTGTTGAGTGCTTGTATTTCGTATTTCGGAATTCTTTAGGTTTCTTATGGGGTTATTTAATTATTTTAATGCAGTATACATTCCCTGTGTGTTTTTGTTTGATTTTTTTTTTGTGTGTGTAAGGGATTTTGTGAGTATTTTTGTCTAGGTGTTCTTATATATTTGATTGTGTGTGGGGAGTGAATTGAAATTTCTGAAGCCGGTTGTTTTGCTTTCAATGGGTATACTTACATATCTATTAGTGTTGGGCTTCAGTTCATGGGTACTGCCTTTCAACATTCAGTTGACTGGTAACCAGGTTCTCGGACCCTTTGAGCTGTGTAAGCTATACATATATGAATACATATATACATATATAATATATACATATATACATATATGAATACATATATGAAGACAAATATGGAATCGGCTGCCACCATTTCACATGTTAATTCCTTTCTTTACTACTGACACTGAAACAAATATTATCCATGTGACTCCATTTACGTCCCCTTAAATGGGTCCGTCCCATTTTATATAATTTTGTATGTGGTGATCATATCTCCCGAGATTGTTCTGTCTTACATTGCCGTGAGGCTTAATATACTTTAGGCTTCCTCTTGAAAATAACATTTCCTCGCTACACCAATATTGGTTGACTACAGCATGTTGTTGGTGCTGGGAACCAATGTCTCTCCAGCCTAGTCTCCGACCAGACCTCCTGATTGGTAGTTTGATCAAGCAGGCTGTTAAGACGTCGCTGAGAGGTTGGCCAGGAAGAGTCTTGAAAAGGCTTGATCCCTTAATGCTTGAGCTATAGGCATTAAGGCTTGATCCCTTAATGTTGATTGAATTCTCGTGTACCTATTGCAATGGGGCTATAGCAACGGGGCTATAGCAACGGGGCTATAGCAACGGGGCTATTGCAACGGGAAAAATATTGAAAAATCTATTTTTCCACTTCCTGCCATGTGTCATGACCAATAAATGGAGTCATCTTCTTCCATGATAATAACATACTGTTGCCTTAGTCCTTGACTCTCCATGCGGCCGACAAAGCTCATCGGTCAGTTTCCTTTGGCCACCAGAATCTCCATAACCCCAAAACGTTGTATGTTAAAACGTTATAGTCACGTTACCAAAACGTTATGGGGGTTCGTGTCCGTAGAGTTTACTTAATTAAACCTATAGATGTTTTCATACTTTACTCAAGCCTCGCATATACACTCTGCACTGACTTTACTCAAGTTTACACCAAAGTCATTAGGTCATTCCCTCTCTCACTTCATGCTCAGCTCTCACTTCACGTCCTACTCTCACTCGAGGTAAAGTTCTCACATTGGTTACGAGTTTTCAAGGAGCTTTGTAACTAGTCGCCCAGTCAGGGCTTCCAAGAGCAGATATCCTCAAGCACACACACACAGGTGGCTTAATCTGTATCAATCAATCATTGGCTGATTAAATTTTCCAAAGTAGTATCCGCCTCCTTCAGACACTCCCACACACTACCACTCACTTCTGGAACATTACCTATCTTAAGGTTATCTTATTATTATTATTAACATCTTTATTGACAAAATTAATTACAATTTTGCCTAATCTGAGGATTTTGATAAAGTCTTATTAAAGTGAGGATAATGCTGGTATTCACTGTCACGCAGGACAGAGGGTCATACATAAGACAATAGGTCTGAGGTTATCTTGAGATGATTTCAGGGCTTAGCGTCCCCGCGGCCCGGTCCTCGACTAGGCTTCCTTTTTTGTTACACATCCCCCGGGAAGCAGCTTGTAGCAGCTGTCTAACTCCCAGGTACCTATTTCCTGCTAGGTAACAGGGGCATCAGGGTGAAAGAAACATTTGTCCCTAGTCCAAACAATCGACACATTTCCCCACCTATATCGAAAAGCGAATTGAATATTCATATCTAATGTACAACCGTTTTCACACATATTCTGATCATTCATCAGAATGAATAACAAAGTGGATTACAAAAAACGTGAGGAATGACCCTGTTGAGCTGTGTTCTAGAAAGTGGCTCTACTTATTTGGCCAATGAAATAAGATACAACATTAACGGTAGAGCGACGGTCTCGCTTTATTGCAGGTCGGCGATCAATCCCCGACTGTCCACAAGTGGTTGGGCACCATTCCTCACCCCCTCCCCCCCTGTCCCATCCCAAATCCTTATCCAGACCCGTTCCAAGTGCTATATAGTCGCAATGACTTCGCCCTCTCTTCTGATAGTTCCCTTCCCTTCTCCACTCCCCCTTCATCCATCCACTTCCCCCCCTCCACTACCTACATTCTTCAATTCCTCAGCTCCCCACCCCCTATAACTCCCCCCCCCCATTCCCCATCCCCCCCTCCTCCCCTTACCAAGTGCTTGCAGTACATTTTCCCAGAGACCTGTAAAAGCCTAGGGAACTGCACTCCCATAATGGCCTCTCACACGCCCCGAGCTATAGACGACGAGGGGGAGAGTGAGTGAGAGTGGGTGAGAGTGAGAGTGAGAGTGGGTGAGAGTGAGAGGGAGAGTGAGAAGGGGAGAGAAAACGTGGGCAGGGGACTTATATGCAGTTGCCACACAAGAGCTGGCAGTTTCTCGCTAAAGTGCTTTGTGAAGAGATGAGTTTTTGAGGATTTTCATTGAGAGAGAGAGAGAGAGAGAGAGAGAGAGAGAGAGAGAGAGAGAGAGAGAGAGAGAGAGAGAGAGAGAGAGAGAGAGAGAGAGAGAGCGAGAGAGAGACAGAGAGAGAGAGGGCAGACGGGGGAAAATTGGAGTAATCTAGAAGGAGAAGAGCACTTGTTAGAGTGAAGTGGAAGAACGTAGTGTTTAAAGAGGGTGTTAAAAATGATGGAAAAGATTCCCCCAACATGTATTCAAAACTAGAAAACATACATACATACATACATACATACATACATACATACATACATACATACATACATACATACATACATACAATACATACATACACATATTAAACACAGATTATCCACTAAGTATAGATAGAATATGCGCAAAATATACACAGAATGTCCACAAAATATGCATAGAAGATACACATAAAATATAGACTGCTCAAAACATACATAGACCACACACAAAACATACATAGACCTCACACAAAACAAAGAAAGACTACACACAAAACAACCCAACTACTTGGGGAGGACAGTAGAGCGACGGTCTCGCTTCATGCAGGTCGGCGTTCAATCCCCCGACCCTCCGTCCAAGTGGTTGGGCACCATTCCTTCCCCTCCCCCGTCCCATCCCAAATCCTTATCCTGACCCGTTCCAAGTGCTATACAGTCGTAATGGCTCGGCGCTTTCTCTTGATAATTAAATTAAATTACACACAAAAATACTACACAAAAAAAACATACATAGAATGCACGCAAAACATACATAGAATGCACGCAAAACATACATAGAATGCACGCAAAACATACATAGAATGCACGCAAAACATACATAGAATGCACGCAAAACATACATAGAATGCACGCAAAACATACATAGAATGCACGCAAAACATACATAGAATGCACGCAAAACATACATAGAATGCACGCAAAACATACATAGAATATACTGAAAATACCCACAAAACACACAAAGTGAAAGGCAACACCTATCCTTCTGAAGACATGAACCCAGACGGGACTAAGTCACCATTTTAATTTCCCTGAGGAAAATTATTGGCCACGACCTGTCAGCCCGGGTAGTGGGAGGCTAGATGGAGGGGGGCTAGAGGCTAGGTGGAGGCTCCCAGAGGGATTGCTAGGGGGAGGGGGGAAGGCAGGCTAGATGCTAAATGGCGATGCAATGCTTGTATACGGATAGGGATGGAGTGATTTCAGGTAATAATATCAGCTGGACAGGATAAGGCTGCTGGTGATTGCGAAAGGACTCAATTGGGGGGTACAAAACCTGCCATGATTTGGGTACAAAACCTACCATCAGTTGGGCACAATATCTACTATGAGCTGGGTACAAAACCCTCCCATGAGTCAGGTACAAAACTGACCACCAATGGGGTTACAAAACCTACCACTACTCAGACACAAAAGCCCACCCTCAAACAGACACAAACCTTACAGCCAGTTGCATTGAAAATCCTCATGGTTGTTCTTCAGATATTTCCCCCCCACTTTTTCCCTGCACAGTAAAGGGGACAGCAATAATTCAATGCGCGGTGTGTGTATCTGTCTGAGCGGTGGGGATATTTTCCCTACTGCCTGGTGGTGTTGTGGTGGGGAGTTTTCCCGTAGTTTGCCCTCGGGGACTGGGATATTGATGTAGAGAAGATGAAGAGAAGAAAGAGAGAGAAAGACAAATAGACAGAAAAAAATAAACTGAAATAAACGGGATTGGAAATAGTGAGTAAAATAGATTAGGAAGAGGTGATCAAGAGATAGGGAGGAAAATAAATACAGAAATGGTGAGAAACGGTGAATGTGAGAAAAAAGATGATGGAATAGAGAAAGTGAGGGAAAAGTGAGAGAGAAAGTGAGGCTTAATAACCTATAATCTGTCCAAGAGCCTAGCCCCGAGGCCTGAATTCCAACATTAAAACAGAAAGCGTTCAGTCTCCCGATACATTCTGCAGTGAGGGGAGATACAGGCTGCAGTGAGGGGAGATACAGGCTGCAGTGAGGGGAGATACAGGCTGCAGTGAGGGGAGATACAGGCTGCAGTGAGGGGAGATACAGGCTGCAGTGAGGGGAGATACAGGCTGAAGTGAGGGGAGATACAGGCTGCAGTGAGGGGAGATACAGGCTGAAGTGACAGACATACAGGCTACAGTGAGGGAGATACAGGCTGCAATGAGGGAGATACAGTTTGAAGTGAGGGAGATACAGGCTGCAGTGAGGGAGATACAGGCTGCAGTGAGGAAGATACAGTCTGAAGTGACAGAGATACAGGCTGCAGTGAGGGAGATACAGTCTGAAGTGACAAGAGATACAGATTGAAGTGAGGGACATACAGGCTGAAGTGACAGACGGGAGGGAATTATCAAGGGAAAGCGCCACGCCATTACGACACTATATATATATATATATATATATATATATATATATATATATATATATATATATATATATATATATATATATATATATATATATATATAGCACTTGGAAGGGGTCAGGATAAGGATTTGGGATGGGACGATGGGAAAGGAATGGTGCCCAACCCCTTGTGGACGGTCGGGGGATTGAAAGCCGACCTGCATGAAGCGAGACCGTCACCCTACCGTCCACCCCAGGTGGAAGTGACAGAGAGACATGCTGAAGTGATCGATAAATAACATTTCAGTGACTTCATTGTGGATTCCTCAATGTCTTAGAAGGGAAAGATGAAACCCACCACCAGCTGGAGGAGGATTCCTCCATAGATAACATAGATATCAGTAACAAAACTGCAAGATAACAGGACAAAATGGATGAATAATTCAACAGGTGGCTGCAAGAATTCAACCCTAATCGTGTGCAACGTAATGGAGCTGTGTCATGAAAAGAAGACGGGAGGCAACGGATAATCTGGTATAAAAAAAAAATTGTTCCTTGCAGAAAAATGGCGAATTAAAGGAATTTCGCCATTCTTTTCTAGTGAGAATAGCGAAATTGAAATAGTTGATAAACTTGATTTCAAGAGCGGACACTATGGGGAACTTGGCAAATTCTTCATCGAATTTAATTGGAAAGATTTGTTGCTATACCAGGAAGTAAATGAGATGTATCTTGAGGTTATCTTGAGATGATTTCGGGGCTTTTAGTGTCCCCGCGGCCCGGTCCTCGACCAGGGGCCAGATTCACGAAAGCACTTACGCAAACACTTACGAATCTGTACTTCTTTTCTCAATCTTTGGCGGCTTTGTTTCCAATTATTAAACAGTTAATGAGCTCCGAAGCACCAGGAGGCTGTTTATAACAATAACAACAGTTGATTGGCAAGTTTTCATGCTTGTAAACTGTTTAATAAATGTAACCAAAGCCGTTAAAGATTAAGGAAAGATGTACACGTTCGTAAGTGCTTATGTAAGTGCTTTCGTGAATCTGGCCCCTGGCCTCCATCCCCAGGAAGCAGCCCGTGACAGCTGACTAACACCCAGGTACCTATTTTACTGCTAGGTAACAGGGGCATAGGGTGAAAGAAACTCTGCCCATTGTTTCTCGCCGGCGCCTGGGATCGAACCCAGCAGGACCACAGGATCACAAGTACAGCGTGCTGTCCGCTCGGCCGACCGGCTCCAAATTAATGTATGTATGCTAAATTCTATGAAATATACGATAAAGGTACCAACACATATGTACCAAAACAGAGATGCGGAACGAGAAAACAGGATTGATTCAACAGAAATTGTGAGCGTTGCCAGAGAGGAAAGGCCAAGAAAATGGGGACAATATCAGAAGAGGCCTAACCCACAAACATGCCAGTATTACAAACAAGCAATTAAACAAATACACAACAGTGAGGAGAGACGCAGAAAGGAGCTTTGAGAAGGGAGGGGGGGGGGTAGCGAACAAAGATAAAACATGTCCAGGTCTTTTCTATAAATTCATTAAAAGCAAGCTGCGTGTAAAGGATAAAATCCAGAGATAGAGAATTGGCAATAAGTTCACAGAGAATGAAAAAGAAATGTGTAAAAACACTAAAGTTCCAAAAAGAGTCACAAACAGAAATCACAATTGTGTGATACATCAAATGAACAAAATGAGTTGTGTAAAACCCCGGTTTGTGCCTCGGAGAGGCTGCAGGATCCAGTAAGTTCAGTAGAACTTCGGTTTCAACTCCTTTTCACCATGTCGTAGCTCAGTCGATTAAGGCAGCGTCTGGGATGCTCTCGGACGCAGGTTCGAATCCTCGTCACGGCCCTGGTGGATTTGTTCTTCCAAAAAGAGTGTTTGTGCAAAAATGAGGTTTTCAGAGAACCAGACACAATGCCAAATCCTCCACAGAGTACATAGAGATGCTTCGAGACGAGGTGGAAAATTTACTCAAGGGGCTATGAAGAAATAATGCAGTCAGACTAGATGGAGTTTCACCTTGTGTGCTGAGAGAATGTGCAACTGAGCTGAGCATTCCACCTCAACTGATATTCCAGACATCTTTGTCCACAGGAATCGTAGCAGATATTTGGAAAAATGCAAATATAGTTCAAATCTACAAAAATGGTAGCAGAGATGATTCTTCTAAATTATAGACCCGTATCATTAACAAACGCGGTAGTCAAAACACTTGAAAACATTTTTAAAATCAAATGATTCGAACACCTGGAGAGTAACGGCATAATAACAGACAATATGGTTTTCGAACAGGAAGATCCCGTGTAACAAATCTACTTAGTTTTTATGATAGAGCCATAGAGATTCTACAGGAAAGAGATGGTTGGGTTGACTGTGTATATCTGGACCTAGAAAAGCCACACAAGAGGTTGTTTAACAAACTGGAACATGCCTGTGGCGTGACAGGGAGACTGCTGACGTGGATGAAAATTTTTCTGGACACAGATGAGGGCAGTAATCAGAGACAATGTATCTGACTGGAAAAGTGTTACTAGTGGAGTACCACAGGGTTCACTTCTTGCACCAGTAATGTTCATCGTCTACATAAACCATCTACCGGAAGGGATACAGAATTAATAAACATGTTTGCTGATGATGCTAAGATACTGGGGAAGATAGGAAACATGGAAGATTGTCATGAAATAAGTGCTTGTAGCGCAATGTGTCAATTGGAAATCAATGCGAATAAATGCAATGTTATCAAATGTGGAATAGGTGAATATACACCCTCACACAACTTATTAATTATGTGGAAAGGAATTAAAGAACTCTAGCAAAGAAAGAGATCTAGAAGTGGTTCTGGATAGTAGAATGTCACCAGAGGAACACATAAAGAACGAGGAGCGGAGCGTCACTTTTGTGAGAGGAGCGTATGCGTCGCTTTCCATCCTGAGAATTGCTTTTAATTACATTGAAGATGAAATACTAAAGAAACTGTTCATGACTTTTTGTGTGAGACCAAAATTGGAATATGCAGCAGTAGTTGTATGGTGCCCATATCTCAAGAAGCACATCAATAAGCTGGAAAAGGTCCAAAGGCATCCTACAACATGGTTTCCTCAACTGAAAAGCAAGAGTTATGAAGAGACTAGAGGCGCTAAATACGCCAAAACTAGAAGATAGAAGACAA
>NC_091219.1:25844219-25941719 GCF_040958095.1 Procambarus clarkii | reverse complement strand
TAGAATTAGGATGACCTATTGAGACCTGCAGGATTAGGATATCATAGGACCCCTGCAGGATCAGGATATATCCTAGGGGTCCAGCAGGATTAGAATGACCACACAATGCCATGCAAAGTTATGATGACCTAGGTAGGGGGGCCCTGAAGAATAAGGAAGACGAACTATAGGGTCTTAAGAGGATTTGAATGACCTAGAGCTAGAGCTCAAAATGGTCAGAATTATCTAATTGCTTCATGATTAGAATGAAAAAGCTAACATGTATGTTTAAAGTTAAGGTTTGATCTCTTTCTTTTTCTCTCTCTCTCTCTTTCTCTCTCTCTCTCTCTCTCTCTCTCTCTCTCTCTCTCTCTCTCTCTCTCTCTCTCATGGCTTACGAAAATATGACTTTTCTATTAATTCTATTCTATTTTATACGATTTAAAACAATTATAACCGCATACAAAAAACCCTAAATCAACCGATGGCATTTTATACCCAATTTATTTATGACACAAAAAGGAAGAAATTTAATTCCCGTGTGTTTAATATATATATATATATATATATATATATATATATATATATATATATATATATATATATATATATATATATATATATATATTATATATTGTATATATTATATATATATTGCGTTGTTGTTGCCATGGCTGAGGTATTCCTCTCGAGCACACCTTACCTGACCACAGGTACCATCCTGTTTATGAACGCTGCCTCTACCAGAGTGGGAGGAGAAGTGTAAGGGGGATTTGGTGGAGGGTGGATGGTTGGAGTGAGGATAGGGGGAAGATGGGGGAGGGGGGAGGAATAGGAGGAACTGTGGGAAGGGAGGGAGGTGAATAGGGGAAGGAGCGAGGGGAAGGAAGGTGAATAGGGGAGGAAGAGGGTAATCGTTCTGTAGGTAGTTATATGTCTGTCTTAGAGTGTTTGACGTGTTGCTATGGAGTATTTCTCTGTATCTTTGTTGAGGCACACACCCCCTTCCAGGTGGTAGTGAGTACACACACACACACACACAGACACACACACACACACACACACACACACACACACACACACACACACACACACACACACAACCCAATTAGTTGCCCCAATGTTGTAATATATGACCATAGAATAAGTCATTCCGAGAGTTTACCAATTACAAAAATCATAATTCCACCTTCTTAAGGCGGACCCGAAGAAGGTGGACATTCCCATTAAAGTAACGATGAAGACCATAGTACATAAAGCGACGTACAACGCAATTAGAGAGTAGAAATCTGTACTATTAAATTTTGCACAAACCGAAAAAGATTTTGTATTCATGTTGCAAAGACAACCTAAATTAACCTAACCTCCCTAGGCCTTAATACACGCTATCTGAGGCCTAATGTAGTACATATGTGTACTATACTAAGCCTAGACATATTTAGGTTTGTTTTTAAGTTTCATAACCCTCGAACTATTTAAAGTGAATAGTACCAAATTCTACTAATTGCTTAGTACGTCAATGTTTGTACTATATTGCACATAGTTACAAAAACTACTATCTAAAGGTAGTCAGGTAGTCCCCCAGGAAGGTGGACCCCAGGAGGCTAACAAAATTAGTAGTAGTAGTAGTAGTAGTAGTAGTGGTAGTGGTGGTTGTAGTAACAGAAAGTGGTGATAGCATGAGACTATGAAAGGATAAAGCTGTTCCGATATAAACAAAATAATATCAGGGCAGCTGGGAGGTGGGTGGAGGGCGCCCCATGTGGGCGTCTAAACAAATAACGGTACTCATGTGGCCGAGGAGAGCCTGCTTATTGGACACAAGGCTGGGGGTGGGGGGGGAGGAATGAAGGGCTAAAGGAGAGAGGGAGAGAGAGAGAGAGAGAGAGAGAGAGAGAGAGAGAGAGAGAGAGAGAGAGAGAGAGAGAGAGAGAGAGAGAGAGAGAGAGAGAGAGAGAGAGAGAGAGAGAGGAAGCCCCCACCTCCCAAGCCTATACATTGATCGAGAGGTTACACGTAGTGTTGGATCCGCTGTCCTTATTCGGCTGTCACTCTTTGTCAGTACCGCGTGGGGGTTACCCACTATTCTCCCCTCAGAGCTGTCGTTTCTTCCCCTCTCTCCACCCCTTTCCTTCCCCTCTCCAAACCTCTTCCCACCCCTCACTCCTCCCCCTCTCACAGGCAATCCAACACCACTTCACCACCCGTCGACGCTTTTGTAATCAATCCTCATTAAAATGCATATGTCTAGAGAGTGTTTAATAAAAGTTCGAGATTTTATATTTTGTGTGTGTGTGTGTGACTCTGTGTGTGTGTGTGTGTGTGTGTGTGTGTGTGTGTGTGTGTGTGTGTGTGTGTGTGTGTGTGTGTGTGTGTGTGTGTGTGTGTGTGTGTGCGCGTGCGCGCATGTGTATGAATACTAAATATTATGCTAAGGAACATTAATATTATATACAGGACGAACTTGGCATCAACTATGAGCCAACGCTATTTGCCCAGATGACGATATTTCGAACACGTACTTCCAGTGAAAACATGTTTCAAACGCGAGTCGGACGAGACATGATGGACATCACCACCGCTGACGATGTCAATGAGAAAGACAGTGACGTATATATGACTACGAGTCGGTGACCGATCACCTTACATCACACTAAGTCTCAACAATTGTTTTAGATTCAGCTACTGGAAACAAAAAGTTCCACGTAGCACGGGCTATGGCGAGCCCGTAGTAGCCTTACCTGGCACAGGAGTGGGGCTGTAACTGACTTACAGTAAACTAAAGACTTACCTGTAATAACAATTAGTAAAAGATAAAAGAAACCTGCAGAGAGAGAGAGAGAGAGAGAGAGAGAGAGAGAGAGAGAGAGAGAGAGAGAGAGAGAGAGAGAGAGAGAGAGAGAGAGAGAGAGAGAGAGAGAGAGAGACAGATATCATGATATATACATAGCCTAGCCTCTGACATTAACAAACACCACCTGTCAGCATCAAGATATTGTCCCATCCTGTCTTAAAACAAAAACGCCAACCAAAAAAACGGGAAGAAAGAAACAATGCAATACGGTCATCTTCAAAAGGACTCTTACCTAACCCCCCCCCCCTCGCCCCCCCCCCCTTTCCTCTCCCACTGCCAAACCGTTTTCCTGTTGACGCAAAGGAGAGACACAACAATAGAGCTCTCTACCCTCATTGTCCTCCCCTTTTTTCTGCACCTTTCTTCTGTTATATTCTTCCTGTTCATCATTTACATCCACGCCACAGGAACGCAGTTCTGTTTTGCAGCCTTTCGTCCATCAAAGATTGTTTTAGCGTTGACACTTGAAGAGAGCGTTTGAATGCTGTTCTTTGATCAAGTATACGCATATATTGGGGAAGATGTCAGTGTTGACAGGTGTGAGAGCCTGAGGGATGGACAATCGGCCTTTAGACAGTGTTGGTGCGTAAGGCTTGTGTTGTTTATGCCTGGGAAAGGCGGAGATATTCACCAGGTGAGGTAACTAATAAGTATTCAGGTAATCTTGTGCATTTGACAGCCTCGTGTTGTATATTAAAACCTGTCTAGCCTAACGTAACCTAACCTAACCTAAACCCGACAAACCTGACAGCCTAACCTCAATAAACCTAACCCAACGTTTCTAAATCAAACCTAGCCTAACGTTTCCTAACCCAACCCTTTCCTAAGCAAACGTATCGAACTCACCCTAACCTAACCAAACTTAGCACAACCTAACTAAACCTAATTCACTCTATCCAATCCTAGCTTAATCCTACCCAACAAAAACAACTTAAGTGATTCGTATATAATCATTGGTCAGGCTCCTTGATTTACATCCCATCTCGAATATACCGAGTAAACAAATCTACAAGGGCCGTGATGAGGGTTCGAACCTAAGTCCGTGATCTCAGTTTCATCTCCTAATTACAAAACAGACGGACACGAGCTCCAGGGAATACAGAGAAGGGCGACTAATCTAACACCATAATTACAAAAATAAACCCTATGAAGCAAGACACAGAGATCTATAATTGCCTTAAAGAAACGCGGACTTCGTGGGTACGTAATTGAAAACTTTAAAAGACTGAAGCACGTCGATCCGCTCGAACTAAAGGAGCTACTTGATATGCAAGTTGAAACAGGAGCAAGAAACTTAGGGAGAATTAGATGCGGTTCAGATGTACAAGAGTTTTTTTTTTACTTACGGAGTTGTTAAGACACTGGAGTAAACTCCCCAATGAGGTCTTCGGTGCAAGTTGTATGCAGTCCTTCCAGAAACGCGTGGGCAGGTATTCTGAAAATTCAGATGTAATTTAATATTCTTAAATACGATAAAAACGTAGTATATATATATATATATATATATATATATATATATATATATATATATATATATATATATATATATATAAAGTAGTAAATACATGGTGGTTGTTGTAATGTACTCGCCTAGTTGTGCTTGCAGGGGTTGAGCTTCGTCTCTTGGTTCCGCCTCTCAACTGTTGATCTACTAGTGTATAGGTTCCTGAGGTTATTGAGCTCTATCATATCAACATTTGAAACTGTGTATGGAGTCAACCTCCACCACATGACTTCTCATGACCACCTACTTCTACTAGTGTGCCTGGTGTAGGGTGTCTATTGGTAGTAGCAGTAACAGCCGAAGTGGTTGTTGTAATGTGCCTGCTGCAGTGTGCTGTTAGACGCAGCAGCAGCAGTACCTGCTTGATACCTGCTTGATGGAGTTCTGGGAGTTCTTCTACATCCCAAGCCCGGCCAGAGACCAGACTTGTGAGAGCTTGATCCAACAGGCTGTTGCTTGGAGCGGCCCTCAAGCCCACATATCCACCACAGGACTCGTAATCATTTCATTAGTAACAGTAAAACAGCGCATTTATTAACCCTTTCCTGTTGCATGAATTGTCATGGTTTATTTCACAACTGAATACAGCTGCTCCAGTACCTTCAGTCTACAGAACAGTCTGCAGGCAGTGGAGCGTGGGGAGAGAGCCTTCCTCTTTACTGTTGTAAGTTTCTTCCTCTCATCTATCCTAAGTTTATTTTTTTCCCCATTTTTGCTCTTCATATTTCTTTCCTTTGCGTGCTACGCCTTCCCATCTCCCTCCTTTCTCCTCCCACTCCCGTCTTTGTCTTCTTCATCCATTTCATCTCATTTCTCTACCTTCTCCTCTCCCCTTGGAACAGAGGACAAAGTAGAAAATCATTAATATGCATTCTAATCACTTTTACCCCCTTTGATTCTCGGGAAACAAAAGACTATCGACAGGTATCATCGCGTCTGTAACACGATTCATCCCCTTATAGTCAATACGTGTGAGAATCCATTACAAGTATCACTGACTACGAACTTAATATTGGTTGGAACCCCTTCGCTGATGATCACATCTCGTCTCTCTCTCTTTGTTGTGTGTGTGTGTGTGTGTGTGTGTGTGTGTGTGTGTGTGTGTGTGTGTGTGTGTGTGGTGTGTGTGTGTGTGTGTGTGTGTGTGTGTGTGTGTGTGTGTGTGTGTGTGTGTGTGTGTGTGTGTGTGTGTGTGCATTGGTCTATTTCTCTCCAACAGCTATGCTTTATGTTGTCCTTAAAGCACTAAGAAATAACAAACTGTAACAGTGATGATATATAACTCAATTTAATATGGCAATAACAAGTCAACAAACCAAATTTATAAAAACTACTGTCAAACTAGAAACCCAGATATATCTCATAAAAACTATCTACCAATACAACTAGAAACCTAAAAACCCTTCAAGCAACGGAAACTGTGAATTCATCTCCAATAAACATTAAAGCACTCCGGAAACTTAAGCTAGAAAACAATAAAGTTTAGCGTTTAAAATTTAACACGGTCTTGAAACCTAACAAACAAGCTTTACAATTGTAATGTGATTTAGAAACCCCCCCCTCACAAACGCGCAATTAAATTTGTCGGGTCTTTAGTAACCTTATACACAAGCTATTCAGTTTGAAAACTCAAGAAACCTCACAAACAAGAGTTTCAATTTGAACAATTTCTAGAAACTTCACAACCATATGATAAGCCATAATAAACTAAAAGCTAAAATTTTAATTCTTTATCCACATAAGCGCCCAAGTCACGCAAGACAAACCCAACATAGTAACAACCCAACATACTCAGTAATACCCCAACATACTCAGTAACAGCCCAACATACTCAGTAACTACCCAACATACTCAGTAACAACCCAACATACTTAGAACAACCCAACAAACCATAACCAAAAAACTCCCACAAAACACTCGACTTCTCCAGAGAAAAATCTCGACACGCAAAAGACCGCTGGATAAAAAAATCTTTAATCCAAGATAAATCCCAGTCCAAGATAAATCCCGCGTCGCCCAGGGATTAACTGTGTAACCCTGGAGAGATGTTTTTTTAGCGCCGGGGCGAGACGCAGCCTAGCACCAGAGAATGACTTATATATAATAAGATGTATATTCCAAGGAGTTTTGATACCTCAAGAACACACACATACACACACACACTGACAAACACGGCAAGACAAAACACAAACACCCATGCAGTATGGACAGGGGGGGGGGGGATAAAACAAATAACCCCCCCCCCCTCCTCCAGCAACATCAATCTAGACTCCCATTTTACAGCCTAATATTTGACAAACATTATAAGCCACCTCATTTGCTGGCCATTAAACTCATTAACAAGGTGGCTGGAGGCTCGTTTGTTAACGCACCAGATACAAGAAAATACGGCAAATTACGCTCCCGCGTCGGCGAACCCTAAAATCACAAAGTTAAATTATACACCCCCGAAATACCCGCTAAAATTTAATAAGCGTTATCAAGCCCGCCGTTGGTGGAAAATATTGATTTTAAAACAGCATAGAGGACTGATCCCTCAACCCGCCTTTTTCACCTAATACGCGGCATTATTTTATTAGTTTATTATTTTTTTTTTTTGCGGTATCGACTAGTTCGATAAAAATGTGACGCATTAGCAAAAATTAATGACCCGCCATTATTGACTTTTTTTTTTAAGGGTGGACTCGATAGATTTAGTTGCTTGGTTTCGCACGCTTGTGGATAGACAAAATAGTTGGATTTGTAACGAGATGACGAGGCGAGAGAACTGGATGGTAGATCCAGAATGTTTATTCTCAGAATTATGCCTGCACAACCAACCGGTTTTGACTTAGACGCCATGGTAGTTTCTCATATAGTAGTTCCTTACCCAATTTAGTATTCCACCATTTATACTCAGGACTTACTGTTGTTGTTATTTTAGATTCAGCTACTCGGAACAAAAGTTCCAAGTAGCACGGAGCTATGGTGAGCCCGTGGTGGACTGGGGCAGGGCTTACTGTCTAGCCTCCTGTGTGGGGCAGTCGTGCTCTTCAAGCCATGAGTCTGTAGCCTAACCCTATCTCCAAGCCTCTCAATTGCCGAGGTTCGAATCAGTCCTCTGGCTACGTTCATCCAAGCTGCGGCGGACCTCATAGACGAAGTCATTAAATTTAACGCACTGTGCATTCTAAATCGTCATTTACTCAAATACAAATTAATTAATATCATATATTATAATTTATTGTACAGTTAGCCCTTGATTAGGTTAGGTTAGGATTGTTACGGTTCTGTTGGCAATTGTTTAGATTTGTGGTACGTCTGCTCAGGCAGCGACTGAAGCTATCAGACAGTAATCTCCATCAATTTCGAGATGAAATGTATCCCGGAAACAATCGTAGAAGCCTAAAAGCATAGAGTGAAGCCTAGAAACACTGGATGAAGCCTAGAAGCATTGATATAAGACTAGAAACATTAAGTGAAGCTCAGAATCATTGAGTGAAGACTAGAAGTAGACTGAAGCCTAGAAGTATTGAGTGATGCCTAGAAGTATTGAGTGAAACCTAGAAGCAGTGAATGAAGCTTGAAAAAGTAAAAAATTCCTTTAACAACAAGGCAAACTAAAAACCACGAATATAGTTTCGAAACCGTGAGTGAAGCTTTTAAGTGGAGTGGAGCCTGACGGGCAAGAATTAAAGCATCGAAACTTTGAACCTCTTGAAGCCCATTAAGTGAATCCTCCAACAGCAAGTAATATTTTGAAACAGCAAATGAAACTTTTAAGGCAGTGAGCGAGGCCTTAAAGTAGCGAATAAGCCTTTAAAACAGCGAACAAAGCCCCAAGGCAGCGCACAAATCCTTAAAGCAAGGAAGTAAAGCTTAAAGAAGCAAAACAAATCCTTAAACCAGCGAACGAACGAAGCCTCGACAAAGCACGCGAACAGAACCTAAAAAAGAACACTGAGTGAAGCTTCGGAAAGCCCCCGTATGAATCCCCGAAACAGTATTCGGAACCTGTAAACAATGCCAGAAGCCTCGACGACCCCCCAAAGGAACGCACCGGACCGTGCATTCACCCAGGCCCCCGAGACGCAGAGAGCGACAGGCGGGCGGACGGACAAAACCGAGGCAGGGGAGCAGCGACCTCTAGGGGGTTTTACCCATTACCTTTGTCCCGGTCTTTGGCGCCCTGCATTTACTTGATTAATTTTGGGAATTCGTTAAGCTCTCCCTATCCTCTCTATCTCTGCCTCCTTCCCATACCGACTCTGCCGACAGAGAGAGAGAGAGAGAGAGAGAGAGAGAGAGAGAGAGAGAGAGAGAGAGAGAGAGAGAGAGAGAGAGAGAGAGAGAGAGAGAGAGAGAGAGAGAAGGTAGCCTCGTTGCAACCCGTTCTCGCACTTTCGTATAGTCAATATTGACTTATTAAGTACGTGCATATGTGACATACTAATTTATTGTGAATATTTTAGTTTACCTTGAAAAGCTTCATAGAAAACACCGACCTTATCTTACCTTCTAAGTATGTTAAGATAAGCATCTTATTGCTTTGTAATTACAATTATTACTTAACCTATTATAGGTATAGGTTAAGTAATAATTGTAATTACGAAGCAATAAGATGCTTATCTTAACATACTATGAAGGTTAGGTAAGGTCGGCGTTTTCTATGAAGCTTTTCAAGGTAAACTAAAATATTCACAATAAATTAGTATGTCACATATGCACTTATTTAATAAGTCAATTATATTTTATAACAAAAAACCGGTTCTGATTAAAGCTGGCGCGATGATGGTGTGAGGAATGATATCTTCAGGTGATTTTCACCGGTGTGGCACAACGAATGCCAGCTTCTCTATTAATTCTAAAAGGTTTTAAAAATTTCCTAATTAAAGTACAGTGATTTTGTTGACTCCCATATTGAATTAAAGAAGAAACATTGCATAAATATGCAGACGATCTTACATATCTTGCATACATCTGCAGACGATCTTACATATCTTGCATAAATCTGCAGACGATCTTACATATCTTGCATAAATCTGCAGACGATCTTACATATCTTGCATAAATCTGCAGACGATCTTACATATCTTGCATAAATCTGCAGACGATCTTACATATCTCGTATAAATATGCAGACGATCTTACATATCTTACATAAATCTGCAGACGATCTTACATATCTTACATAAATCTGCAGACGATCTTACATATCTTGCATAAATCTGCAGACGATCTTACATATCTTGCATAAATCTGCAGACGATCTTACATAAATCTGCAGACGATCTTACATATCTTGCATAAATCTGCAGACGATCTTACATATCTTGCATAAATCTGCAGACGATCTTACATATCTTGCATAAATATGCAGACGATCTTACATATCTTGCATAAATCTGCAGAGGATCTTACATATCTTGCATAAATATGAATGGAGAACGGGTTGTATAAGGAGCTACGGGGGTGTGAGTACGGTAGGGAAGCTCTCGGCCTGCTAACAGGAGTCAGAAGTCATCTGTTCCTGTACCCTCCTGTGTAAACAAAAAGATTCAATGCGATGAGGCTCAAGACAGCTTGGAAATTAAACAAAAATTATTTCCTTTTCTTGGGTTACATTGTTCAGTGTCGATACTATTTACATATTCTTGTTTACTCAAGGATTAAAGATGTACAACAAGACCCCGTTCTCTTGATCCGCCATTACGTAAACAATGCAAATGTTTTACCGAACGGGAAACGTATAAACCCAAATAATCCACCCAACCAATAAGAGGATAATAGATAGAAAACGGTGTTTTAATCTTTATTACTACATATAATTTTGAATTACGTCTTGGGCGCACCCCCCTCCCCCCTATTCACCCAGCAATAACGAGGTGCCTGGTTGTAACGTCTAGGTCGATTACGTAACAAAATGTATAGTTCTAATGAGGCTAATCTAATGTAATTCTGGGCGTAGCAGGAGGCAGCAGCAGCATCAACAGCGGGCGCCATCTGGCTAACACCACCCAGCCACACACACACACACACACACACACACACACACACACACACACACACACACACACACACACACACACACACACACACACACACACATGTCCATTAATCATTAACAGACAGGTAGGCTCACCTTGCGACAACGGCTCCACAATTTTCATTAAAACGAGAAATGTTCTGCAGTGGGCTTGTTCAACCTCGCTCTCTCTCTCTCTCTCTCTCTCTCTCTCTCTCTCTCTCTCTCTCTCTCTCTCTCTCTCTCTCTCTCTCTCTCTCTCTCTCTCTCTCTCCCTCAGGCACGTGGAGAAAGCATCAAGCCAGCAGCAATAGATGAAAGCCTTTAATAATACCTCGTGTATTACTCTTGTCCTTTGTGTCTCGGAAAGGTTCATAAATTGCGCTGTTATTTGGTTTAATGATTTTCTGTTTTGCCTGTGAGTCTGCTAGTGTGTGTGTGTGTGTGTGTGTGTGTGTGTGTGTGTGTGTGTGTGTGTGTGTGTGTGTGTGTGTGTGTGTATACTCACCTAATTGTGTTTGCGGGGGTTGAGCTCTGGCTCTTTGGTCCCGCCTCTCAACTGTCAATCAACTGGTGTACAGGTTCCTGAGCCTACTGGGCTCTATCATATCTACATTTGAAATTGTGTATGGAGTCAGCCTCCACCACATCACTGCCTAATGCATTCCATCCGTTAACTACCCTGACACTGAAAAAGTTCCTTCTAATGTCCCTGTGGCTCATGTGGGGGACACAGGTGGAAACTGAGTACCCACATGAGCCACAGGGACATTAGAAGGAACTTTATCTGTGTGTGTGTGTGTGTGTGTGTGTGTGTGTGTGTGTGTGTGTGTGTGTGTATTCGCCTAGTTGCGCTTGCGGGAGTTGAGCTTTGCTCTTTCGGCCTGTCACTCAAATGTCAATCAATCAACGATCCTTTTTTATTTTATTCACACACACACACACACCTGGGGTGGTGGAACCGGACTACATACACAAAAAGAGGCCTGATCTAGGACCGGGCCCCGGGGACGCTAAGCCCCGAAATCATCTCAAGATAACCTCAAGAGAACACAGTTACAAATGGAGATATGATAAGAGCCCAACAGGCTCAGGAATCTGTACACCGGTTGATTGAAAGCTGAGAGGCCGGACCAAAGAGCCGAAACTCAACCCCTGCAAGCACAACTAGGTAAGTACACTTCAGGATGAAGAGAAGGATGAACTTCTGAGAAAGATAAAGATTCAGGAGTGGACATAACTGACGATCTACCACCAGAGGAACACATCAGCAGGATAACGAGGGTATATATGTATAACAGTATATGCTATGGATATATATGGATAACAGTATATGCTATGGATATATATGGATAACAGTATATGCTATGGATATATATGGATAACAGTATATGCTATGGATATATATGGATAACAGTATATGCTATGGATATATATGGATAACAGTATATGCTATACTGGTAAACGTCCAGTTATCCTTCAGCAACTTAGAAAATGATCCCTTCCGAGCGCTCTATACATTCTTTGTGAAACCCAAAAATATGCAGCAAGGCTGGATCCTGAGCTAAGCGGATTGAGCTACGAAGAAAGGAGGGAATTGTACCTCACTATACGGGAGGGAAATAAGAACTAGGATAAACATGACAGTGACATTCTTGATATTAATGGGGATTGATCAAGTAAATATAAGGGGTAATTTTCAAAGCTAGAAACAACAGCACGTGAGAACATAATTGGAAACTAGAAACACAGATGAGTCACAGAGATGTTAGAAATATTTTTTGTTTCAGTCTACGAGTGGTATATGAGTGAAAGGAACCAGATGAGGAAATTGGGGAAGCCAATTCGATAAAAAAAAAAGTAAATATGATAAAAAATGCGAGTGAAACGATTCACTTCACCGAACTACTGATGGTCGAATGGCCCTTAAACCTATCAAACACGCTCAACCAGGCAAGTACAACTAGGTGAGTCTATACATATTCACAAGTATACACATAAAACCCACATACAAGTATTCCCCCACACAGTTTATACAGTCATGTATATTTGTATGAAACTTTATGCAGACCTTCAAAGAGCAGGATGATGGTCTGGCGGTGGTGAAAGGAGAACTGATCATATATATGTAAAAGTACCCAGAGTTCTCTAGAGGAGATATGGTGGTGGTGGTGTGGTGAGGAGGCAGTCTGGTGGTGGTGTGGTGAGGAAGCAGTCTGCTGGTGGTGTGGTGAGGAGGCAGTCTGGTGGTGGTGTGGTGAGGAGGCAGTCTGGTGGTGGTGTGGTGAGGAGGCAGTCTGGTGGTGGTGTGGTGAGGAGGCAGTCTGCTGGTGGTGTGGTGAGGAGGCAGTCTGCTGGTGGTGTGGTGAGGAGGCAGTCTGCTGGTGGTGTGGTGAGGAAGCAGTCTGGTGATGTGTTTGTGTGTGGTCCCAGTGTTCTGTGGTGGTGGGATGGCGTGGTGGTGTGGTAGAGAAGTGGTGTGGTTGTCTGGTAGTATGCTTGTGTGATGGTGCGAGTGTGGTAGTGTGTGTTGTGTACTTTCATCCAAGTATGTACTTTTAGGAAAGAAATCTAAACGCTTTGGTGTATTAACACATTACTGAAAATACAGTAACTGTATCCTACGAAAACCTTTCCAAATATTGTATTTTTGCATGTGGTTAATTTCGTATTACTGAATCATGTGCTTTGAACTCACGAGTGTAAGACTGAATACGAAGATTAGTAAAGGTTATAGGTGAATATTAAGAAATTAAAAAAGCAATTATGAGAGGTGAAAAGCCGGTTAAAGAAGGTTCGATGCGGACAGAAGTGAAAAAGGTTTGAAGAAATTTCAAAGCGGGTGGAAGGTGATTTGAAGAAGGTTTGAAGCAGCGAGTAGGTAAGATGGGGTGACTCTTTGAAGGAGGTGTGGAGCGGATGTAAGAAAAATGCGAGAAAAAGTGAAGGTGGGAATAGATTAGAAGGGGCTCAAAGCAATTAGGAAAGAGTTTAAAAGCCGTTAGAATTAAATTACACATCCCCATAACGAATATGTGTGAGAGAGCGAGAAGTGACAAAGGGAGAAAGAGAAGGGGGTGACATTTAACCTTTGACCTCAGCTTCGACAGAGGTCAAGACAAAAAAAAAACGGTTGGAAAGGAGGAAATCTGTTAATCAGAGAGAGAGAGGCGAGTCATCGCGTTGTGAGGCTTACGCGAGAGCAGAAGTCTAATGGTTGTAGAAATGGGGGAATCTTTTCCACTGGGAGGAAATGTGTTAAAAGATTCAGTGTGTGTTAAGGGCCGGGAGCTAGAGTCATGCCACTGTCGACAGCTGGAGCCTTTTTATTTTTTTTTGGGGGGGGGGGGGTTGTTGACCTGTTCTAAAAACAAGTGAGGAATACAGTAAAATAATAGAATACAATAGACTACAAATAAATCAGTGAGGTTTCAAGAGGAAAGGTCACGAGAAAATCCCATGTTGAACCAGCAGGTGAGCAGGACAAGTGACGAGCTGCTTCAACATGGGATTTTAGAAGATAAAATCTTCTAAATAAAATATAAAAAATAAAGATATAATAGATCCATTGATTGTAATTATAATCTCTATTTTTTTTTATATGTGCCGAGATGCACTGGAGTCCAGGACCCAAGATAACGTAAGGTAATAATCAGGAGTAAGCACTGAACCAATATGACAATATCTAGCACTTGCAAGGGATATGAGGTCAGGATAGGAGCCAAGACCGGAGGATTCACTGAAGGAATTGTGCCCAACCACTTGCACCATCGAGCACCGACTGATAATATAAATAATAATATTTATAATATAATATTTATAATATAAATTATAATAATAATAATATTTATAGTATAAATTAATATAAATACAATATAATAATAATAAATATAATAATAATAATAATAATAATATAATAATAATATAATAATATAATAATAATAATAAATAATAAATACAATATAATAAATACAATTAATATAAATATAATATAAAAACTAATAATATTTATAATATAAATTTTCAGAAATCTGCCAAAATAAAAGCAATTGATGTTTATGGGATTAATATAAATTAGAGACGAACTAATCTATATCTATAAAAATACATTGTCTGTGATGACCAAACCTCACATATCAGAAAATGAAGAAACGACAAGTTTCTTCCTCGTTTCTTAATTTTCTGACCTGTGTTTTGGTCACCATTTCTTCCGCCACAATATTGTGACCCATCGATTGCATAGAATATATCTGTCTATCGGAGGTTGGAGATCAGGGGTTCAACTGATTCAACATCGATAAAGCTGATTCAACATCGATAAAGCTGATTCAACATCGATAAAGCTGATTCAACATCGATAAGGCTGATACAACATCAATAAAGCTGATTCAACATAGATAAAGCTGATTCAACATCGATAAAGCTGATTCAACATCGATAAAGCAGACTCAACGTTGATATCGTTTCCTGAATATTAGTCAAATATCTTTAACTCACTGGGAAAGAACAGGAAAGAGGGAGGAGGGGAGAACCGGGGGGGGGGGGGGGACGGCAGGGAGGGATGGACGAAGGAAGAGAGGCAGAGAGAGAACGGGGAGGGAGTGAAGCAGAGAAAATAGAGGGAGAGAGAGAACAAGAGAAGGAAAGAAAATAGGAGAGGGCGAGAGCGGCAGAGAGAGAGGGAAGCAGAGGGGGAACAGGAGAGAGAGAGAGAGAGAGAGAGAGAGAGAGAGAGAGAGAGAGAGAGAGAGAGAGAGAGAGAGAGAGAGAGAGAGAGAGAGAACCCCAGGGTAATGCCGAACAGCCCATCTAGCTAATACATAAAAAAAACACTAAAATGCAGTAATAAGATGTATCTGTCAACTCTAAAATACAGCAATATTTTGTGTAAGTTAACTCTAAAATTAAACGCGTTAGTTTTTATATATATAATCTCCCCCCCCCCCCTCCCTCCATTTCCCTCAAAAAAAAAAAATTCAGGCGTTAAATATTAATATTATATATATCTGCCTTTGATGGCCGCTGGAGCTGTGAGGTTAAATTATTCATTAATATCAGTTTGAAGTGGACGGCTCTCATAGTTAGCCGAAATATATTTATGGGTAAAAAAAAATTAAGAGAAAAATCGGATAAGTTTTGTTCCCGCCGGATCAGAAAATAGTTTACCCGGAATGGCTCCACCGGCTCCGCAAATAAACCGGCTTGTTATCGTGACTTTAGCTACGGATACGAAGGGGAAAATACCGCAAGGTGTTAACCGGCCGCGGCCTCATACGCGACACGAGGCTTCCCAATAGATAAACAGAGGAAAACCGCACATACAGTATATGTTTTATCCGGAATGTTTGAAGATAACGCATTAGCTCGTTATCCGGAGGAAGGGATAGTTATCTGGAAGAGGGACTCGTTATCCGGAGGACGTTATCCCATCCTCATATCCCAGTTCTTATCCCGTACTCATATCCCAGCTCTTATCAAGTCCTCATATTCCAGCTCTTATCCCGTCCTCATATCCCAGCTCTTATCCCGTCCTCATATCCCAGATCTTATCCCGTCTTCATGTCCCAGCTAAAATGGCATTCGCTCATTATCTGACATTACATACGGAAAAAAAGGTGAATCTAAATACGGTTATTCTTTGGGAGAATTCACGAAATGCGTTCACCAATTCGACGGCAAAAACTGTTGCTTTGACTACACCCTGTTGCACCAAGCACCACTGCGGGACGGATATGAGGAGCAACAAAGGATATCTTGCTATTGATCCGTGGGTTAAAGTGAAAGCCACAGTCTGTTACAGAGACGAATACAAAAGACCGGTTATGAATTTTCTTGGTTTTCCGGTTAAAACGAGACGCGTATTATATAGTATTATATATTCATCGTCTGCCCAACTATCAAATCCCGCTATCGGTATATATTTTTGTCAATGGCAATCTATTTTCAGTATATATCTTCATTAGTTATCTGAAATCCAGTTATGAATATAAAGAAAAAAGATTGATTTTCAAATATTTGGACTTGATCTACAAATTACATTATTAGCTGCCCCATTTGTGTTCAACGAATTCACAGCAAAAATATATTTCCTATACTTTTTAAGATATACATCAGAAATATTCGCCCCGGCGAACGAAAGGTCAATTGTTGTTATATTTCTGACCCAAAAAATTCGTGAAGTTTTCTGTGCTGAAATAGAATCTAATTTGGATATTTTAGCAGAAGGTATTAAGTACCAGTAATTAATATTTTTATATTATATTATATATATTTAGGAGAAGGCAATATGTGCCAGTGCACGTGAGGGTCCTACAAAGCTCTCCCGGGTGCTACATATCGTCTTCTTCGAGGCTTAAGGGTCCCTACAAACAACCAGAGGTGGTACCCTTTATATATTGGTTATATGTGTGTGTATTTGCGACAAGGCAGCTGCAGATGATATATTATAGACTGCATAGCCTGCACTGGAAAATCAGGCGGTTGGCACTCATGACACGAAGTTAATGACATCATTAAGAGGAGCCTTGCCTCTGCCCAGTGTCCAGCAGAGAAAGAACCTCGTAATCTATTGAACCGTAACTCTGTTAGCTTTCCGGCCGACCAGATGGACTCACACTGCGCCCTTGGAAGAATGGCAGACAGTTAGTATGGGACTATACTTGCATACCCATCCTAGCAACCACATATATGAACCACTCTGTCGGCCAAACAGGAGCTGCGGCAATACACAGCGAGAGAGACAAGTCAACCAAGTACAGGGAAATAGATCACTGGTACAACTTCGTTCCAATAGGATCAGAGACCCTTGGTCCATGGGAAGAGCGCGCAAAAAGGTTTCTTAAGGATCGTGGTTCCAAGCTCATTGACACTACAGGAGACCCTAGAGCGGCAAGATTTCTCTTTCAGCGCCTCAGTGTGGAGATCCAGAGGGGGAATGCCCGCTGCATCCTAGGTTCCTGCCCAGCGTCGGAGGAGTTCAAAGAAATCTACAGCTTTTAGGAAACAAACTTCCCCTTATTTTCTCCTAATGTTCACTTCTTATAATTAATTAGATATGTAAATGTGTAACCTTGTATAATAAAGTGTACAACATAAAAAAGGGTGGTAAGAGAAATGAACACTCATACATATACAGAGTTGAATGGCAAGTTTTTCTCTGAATGCTCTGTATTCCCTTCTCCGAGGCTATAGGTCCCCCTACAATTACACCAGAGGTGGTACCCCCATATATTATATATACATTATATATATATTATATTTATATTATATATATATTTATATATGCCGTGCCAAATAGCTGGAATCGCACTTCATGGCCTAGTATGCAAGGCCCGATGTGCCAACTGTTCTAGAAGAACCTACAAGATCGTCTCTCAACACCCTTTATTTCTAAGTACTTTCGTGTTAGCACATCTTTACAGTGGAGGAAAATATGTAGAATGGAATATTAAACTTACACGCGAGGTGGAAAAAGCAATGTCTGAAAGAGGATTTATGAAACATAAGAAAACGAGGAAGCTGCAGAAAGCCTACTGACCAACACATACTAGTTCCTAAAATGAATGGTACGTGGTTCCTCGAAAATATAATAAAATTATGTCCACAATACACGAAAAAAAATGTACCATACAGTATTAGTACAATATATCCGTACTTACCAGAGCGAGCAATGAAGAGTGAGAGTTGAGACAGAACTGTCGACTTGCTGTTCTCACAGCTTGTCCGCCCTTTGAGTTGTCAAATCACAAAATTGATTGCATTAAATTGCCCGAACCTAACCAAACCGAGGACCCGCGAATAGAAAGCGGGATAGCCCGTCAATTTTGCGAGCCGCCATAATTTATAGCACATCACATTTTGGCCGTTTGGGCGATGTTTACGACAAAATTCGATGCGTTATTCGTGAATGATATTCCCGGGCCAATGTGTTCAAGTATGTTTATCGAGACAAGAAGGAAAATACATCTCAAAGGGATAGAGTAGCTTAGCCGGGGCTCACCATAGCCCGTGCTACTTAGAACTTTGTGTTTCATGTAGCGAATCGTAAACAACAGCTTAGCCAATGTGCCCAAACCATTTCTCAAGCATCAAACGGATAAATAATACTCTCATTTTTCTCCACTAAACTGATGGTTTTCCTGCGCCTCTTTGGATACGAGGCGTCACTACAGTGTCACTCGATGAAGGCAATCAACTCTGTGTCTATAAGAAGTCGCTCAAGTTCTCCAGGTGGTAATAAGAAGGACCGAACGACCGCAGCACCTCCACTCACCGAGGCAGAGTAATCACTGAAGGTGGTCGCTTCCAGCACGCCGCCACGTCACTTCCTTAACGAGGCGAGAACGACTGATTTCCCGCCTCGATTCCCGATTTTACTGATTTCAAATTAATCTTTAAAACTTCGTTCAGCAAAAATGAAGAAAGCATAAACCGGAAGACTACACCTCGGCAGTAGTATCCATAACCTGTAACGGCATTAAAAAATGACGATGATGTCACACCTTATATAAAACCACATTTTCTTCCTATTTTCGCTAAGTTTGATTAGGTACGATTAGGTTACGTTAGGATTGGTTAGATTACGTATTGTTACGTTGATTTTGGTCGGGTTAGGCTAGATTAGATATGTTCAAGAGTAGCGATGACATAGAGAAACATGATTTTTTTCTCTCTACCGTGCCCCCATTGTCAATAGGCTATTCATTTTTTTATTACGTAATATATCACTTGATTATTAACGGGCTTTAAATGTAATCACTTGGGATATGCAGACGATGAGTGACAAAAAAACGTGGCTGAAGATATAATGATGAAACCACACACACACACCAGAAGATAAGGAGACGAAGACGTTTCGGTCCATTCTGAACCATTCCTAAGTCGTGTAGTGGTCCAAGACGGACCGAAACGCCGTGGTTTCTTCATTTTCTGGTGTGTGGTCTGGTCATCAATCACTTGGTACGTTAGCTTGCCTCAGTCTGTAATTTAGCAACCTTTCAGAACTATAAGAGGGATAATTCGGCTGAAACCGCTAGACATTTCTGTCATCAATTTACCCCCCAAAAAATACTTTTTTACATTTTATGAACGTAAGCGTTGTTTGTTATTTACAAAATACTCTAAAGCTTTATATTTTCCAAAAGCAATTACCACATTAATTTAGAAAAAAAACACCCAACTTTCTATATTCAGCAAACATAATTATAATCTATAATTAAGCAAATATCACTAGGCTTCGATAGACAGCGTTCCTCTTATCCGGTGTGGATTAATGGACGCTGCTAAACGTCATTTTTTAATATTTAATCTATAATGAAGTGATCCACTCAGAATTCATAGTATAATGAAGCGATATTTTCACCCGCCTCTGTTGTTGATATGCAAATGAAACGACCCGTAGCCTAAAGGATTATTATTTTTCGTGAGGCGCGAAAAGATTAGGCTGATGGAGGAGCTCCCGCCGTTTACTTCTTCAGTGGGGATTGTGCTTTTGTTATTTTTACTGGTAATGTTATAATAATTAATAATATTATTATTGTTGTTAGTTGCTGGAGTTTTAATCGTTATTATTGTTAGTTGCTGGTTAAAATTATTCATTACCGTCATTATATTGTCTTCATAAATGTGTTAAAATTATTAACTCTTAATAATATGTCGGCCTAGTTCTTTTAGTCTGTTTTTGTTTTAGACTCATGATGAACATATTTAATGGACGCATGTATTTAAAGGCAAAGTTTCATTATACCGTATAATGTTACAATTATGATTGGACTCGTGAAAGAAAGCAAATTACTTGCACGAAAGGCAGATTTCATGAAAGTAAACGAACACTTAATTGATTCGCTTAAACGGGAGATAATTTTGGCATATCGTTGTGGTAACTGAGTTCGTTACCCATATGGACGGAAGAAGCTCACTATCCGGATTCTAGAGATTAGCTTGTTTATATCCTGTCAGAGTATAGAGTCTTAGGATAATCTTGACTCTTGTTTTGAGTGACGTATGCAAGTCAGGGACAGATTGGTTCTTATCCTCGTCGTCCCGGGGAAGGCTTCCGGGTGCAAGTTCTCAGAATTTTGGTGAGAATTATTGCGCAATATTCACCGAGGATATGGTAGACTGTACTGGGCTTTGATCTGACGGGCGGGCAGACAGGTGATGGACGGGAGGGAGGGGGATGTGGAAGAGAGGAAATAGAAGGCAAGAGGAGGTTGCTGGAAGCAAGTGGAGAACGGTAGAGGGAAAGGAGCCGAGATGAGAGATACTGGAAACGAGAGCGGAGGTACAGAAGTACAGAGTTGGTGTCTCCTCGTGAGGCTAGATACTGGCTGTCTCCTCGTTAGGCTAGGTACAGAGTGGCTGTCTCCTCGTGAGGCTAGGTACAGAGTGGCTGTCTCCTCGTGAGGCTAGGTACAGAGTGGCTGGAATACCCTGTGCAAGTCAGCGAGTGCCTTTGATGTAACACATCGCTAGTCACTCCAAAGGACGGGCTATAGCTGCTCCAAGATGTGCCTACGGAGACAGGTCTATGACATAGCCTCGGGATATGAGTGCGGGTGTGCGCGACTGTATCTTGGGATATAGAGCATCAACTGGCTGAGTCGCCATGGCGACAAACCCCCCAAATTGGCAGCACAACAACTAGAGGTCAATGCTCTGATTGGCTACCACTAGTGTTTGCTTCTGTGGATATTCGCTCGGTTTTCCGACCGATAATTTGCTTCTTAATCTGAAAATCATATAAAAACAAGGTTGATGTTTCAGTACGCATACTGTAAACCTAAAATTTGTAGGCCTATCTGTAGTTACTCTAGCATCTTAGTGAAATAATTTACCAATTCAGAAGCCTATAGGCCTAGCCTAGCATTAAAAGCCCTATAGGATTACCCGCGGCATTAGTAGCCTAATGGCCTACACTCGGGATTATTAGGCGATAGGCCTACGTTATAATAGTATTCCCTATATTGTTATACCAGCAGAGTATATCCTATATTGTTATTATACCAGCAGAGTATACCTTATATTATCATACCTATTTGTAGAGCATACCCCCACACCATTAATATACAACAGAGCATACTTTACATCATTAACATACAGCAAAGTATACCAAACATTAACGCACAGCAGAGTATACCTTATATTAACATACCAGCAGAGCATACGTCACATTAACATACCAGCAGTGAATACCTTCACACTATTAACATACCAACAGAGTATACCCTACATCATTAACATGTCATTACAGTATACCCCACATTAATATATCAGCAGAATATACCCAACATTAACATACCAGCAGAGTATTCCCCACATTAGCATACCACTATAGTAGACCCCATATTAACATACCCAATACGCATGAATATAGTATTCACCCACAGTCATTATACACAACTCGTAAACCAGCAGAACAAAACACAAGAAATATATCGTCAATAAAATACAAAGGAAATACCTTCAATAAAACACACAGGAAATGCCTTCAATAAAACACACAGGAAATGCCTTCAATAAAACACACAGGAAATACCTTCAATAAAACACACAGGAAATGCCTTCAATAAAACACACAGGAAATACCTTCAATAAAACACACAGGAAATGCCTTCAATAAAACACACAGGAAATGCCTTCAATAAAACACACAGGAAATGCCTTCAATAAAACACACAGGAAATACCTTCAATAAAACACACAGGAAATGCCTTCAATAAAACACACAGGAAATACCTTCAATAAAACACACAGGAAATGCCTTCAATAAAACACACAGGAAATACCTTCAATAAAACACTCAGGAAATACCTTTAATAAAACACACAGCAAATATCTTTAATAAAACACACAGGAAAAACCTTCAATAAAACACACTGGAAATACCTTCGGTAAAATATAACAGGTAATTACAAACTCCATTAAAGTATAACACGGCATTCCCCCATTTCAACAAACGCAGCCAGCACGTATAAACGTAACCACCGCTTCTCGTTCTTGCCAGCACAACAGTGCACTCGGCTCGCCATCACAGCCTACAAACTCACGTGGCAATAAGTTATGTCTGTTTCGCCTAACAGCAGATATTCAAAGCCCTTCAGTTCCCCCCAGACTGAAGTACTAATCAAGTTTAACTGCATAAAATAGTATTGAATTCAAGCACCAAAAAATGATAATGGCAGTATGCATTTCCAACTCTACATATTAACAATGCCTAACTCCATAAATTACCCGCAAACCCATAAATCTAAAAAAAAGAATAGGCATATAAAGTACCGATAAACCCACATATTAAAAACGAAGTCACATAAAGTACCCACAAACCGACATATTAAAAATGAATAGCCTCATAAATTGCCCACAAACCCAAATATTCATGAAGAATAGCCACATAAAGTAGCCATAAACCCCACATATCAATAAAGAATAGCCCAGTCAAGTACCCACAAACCCACATATCAATAAAGAATAGCCGAGTCAAGTATCCACAAACCCACATATCAAAAGAGCATAAACCCACAGTGACCCAAACACACACACACACCAGCTTGGAATACTTGCAGACATTTTTGCATATAAATTGCAGCGTGCACAGAGGCCTTTTACCATTGTGAAGAGCATCGTGGCAGAGTCTTTTGCCTTCTTCAGTAGTCCTTTTATGGCGAGAGTGTGGAAGGGGCCAGTGATAAACGTCGCGCCTGATATAAAACACGAATAAATTGCTGGAGTGTGAGAGAGAGATGTAAAGAGAGAGAAAGGAAGGGGAATGGATAGCACATAGGAAGAATAAAGGGGAGGAGAACACAGGAATTAGGGTATATGTATATATATATACATACATTAAAAGTTTTATATCAATATACCACTGCGTACTACTTACTGATAGAGCGTGTGCAAGTGCGCGAGGCTAGGAGGGGCGGCGACCGTGGGAATGTGAGGCAGGCTGGCCAATATCTCCCGCCTTATTTGTTCCTTTGACGCTAAGTTGGCGCTTGACGGTGATTTGGCCAGGAAAGTTCTGCACCAGGAAGCTGTTCTTTATTCCCGTATGGGAGAAGTTCTGCTGAGGTTTGTATGCTGGGCCCGATCCGGAGAGGAGCCTAGCACGGCTTGGACTCCTCCTCTCTTATTGGTTCTAGGGAAGGAGCCTGGCGTGTCTGGGGTTCCTCTTATTGGTTCCCGCGAGGAGCCTCTTATTGGTTCCTGCGAGGAGAATGGCGTGTCTGGGGCTCCTCTTATTGGTTCCTGCGAGGAGTCTAGCGTGTCTGGGGCTCCTCTTATTGGTTCCCGCGAGGAGCCTAGCGTGTCTCGGGGATCCTCTCATATTGTTGCCGCCGAAAGATATGGCTCTGGAGGAAATCGGAGAAGTGCTTGGAATATATCACAAGTATTGCTCTTTGAACTAAACAAAAATTTGAGTTTCGGTTCAAAGCCATCATTCGTCCCCTCATCCTTCCTCCTTCCTTTCTGGCCTCCACACACGCACGCACGCGCACACACACACACACACACACACACACACACACACACACACACACACACACACACACACACACACACAGTCAAGTTACCATGAAACGTTTATTTTGTTCCGTCAATTGTGGTGACAATAAATACTAATAATATATATATATATTTGGACGAATGTAGTCTACAGGAGTTTGTAGGTGAAGCTTAGCGAGCAAAGTCGGTGCCGTATCTCTCAAGCGTCGGAACTGAACCACTCTTGGAGTTTTGACTCTAAAACTGTCAAAGTCCGCGAGGGGCCTTGCGGCTGAGGGGACAGCGCTCGGGGGTCGTAGTCCTAAGGGCCCGGGTTAGATTCCCGACCGAAGCGGAATGGGCAGAGTTTCTTTCACCTCATGTGCCTGTACACCTAGCAGTAAATAGTTTAGACAGCTGCTACGGGCTGCTTCCTGGGGATGTGTGCGCGTGTGTTAGAAATATATTAGATATAATAAAGGCAAAATAGATTGGTTAGAAAGGCGGGGTCCAAGAGCTAATAATTTCCTCTTACAACTCCCCCCCCCTCTCAGACACCCGTCACTACACCCAATGGATACTTCAAGCAGCATTTTCCCAACACTACATGTGATCTATCTTGAGGTTATCTTGAGATGATTTCGGGGCTTTTTTAGTGTCCCCGCGGCCCGGTCCTCGACCAGGCCTCCACCCCCAAGAAGCAGCCCGTGACAGCTGACTAACACCCAGGTACCTATTTACTGCTAGGTAACAGGGGCATTCAGGGTGAAAGAAACTTTGCCCATTTGTTTCTGCCTCGTGCGGGTATCGAACCCGCGCCACAGAATTACGAGTCCTGCGCGCTATCCACTGAGGAGAGTTGGATTCTTTAAGCGAGAAACTCCTTGATGATGGTTTGTTGTCATTGTTAGGTGGGCAAAGGGAGGCCGGGAAGGAAAGGATGGGATTTGAGAGGATGAGAGCGGGAGGAAGGGAGGATCAGTGAAACATTTGCAGTAATCAGCAATATACACATATACGCAGCTGACCTGCCCCCCCCCCCCCTCATACAACATGGAGAATGCATCACATACGATGACAATGTAACTTTAATAATCTGTCAACCAGAACAATCAGAGAAAATGTGGAGAAAATAATTCCAAATTATACACACATTGCAATACGAAATCCTGCGCCAATTATCCTCCTAATGCAAGGAGAATACCGGAACTCAAGAAAAATAGATATCAAAATTCTTGTAAAGACCAGACTAAACAAAGCAAAAATAGCCTTAGAAAAACTAAGGATATTCCATAGCCTCACCACGGACATATAGCTACACTTCAGCAAGGCTCTAGTCTGACCGCTTCTAGAATAACCTCCAGAAAACGAACATGTAACAACTACTACAATCACTGCAAAACAATCCAGGCACTCTATAAACTCTTGAACGTGCCAAGTGCTATAGTCAATACTGCAATAAGATAAAGTCACGCTAGCGTAGCGCTTTCTCCTCTTAATTACTTTACAGGAGGCTACTGTGCTTAGATGGTATTATAGTCATCATCTCCTATACTTTGCACCCACAAGATGCAACCTGTTCTCAGACCAAGTTCATTCCATCCAGCGGTCGATCCCAAAGACGCATTCATAAATGTTAACATGCTGTTCATTCAAAATATAAATTTTCTCCATCATGTGGGCGGTCGACCTGTCAACAAACCACAGCTGCAGCTTCTAGTGTTCATATGTTTAACAAACCTGTTGTTTTGAACTTTTAGATAAAGACGATATGTCCAAATTTCGTTTTGTAGATACCCACTGAAAAGGTCTTCATTTGAGCTTGTATCCAGTCGAATGACGTAAGATTCTGTGGTTTGACACCTGAAAGGGTCTTTTCTTGTGCTTCTGTCCAGTTATATGACGCTTGACTCAACGAATTTACCCACTGGAAGGGTAGTGAGTAAACGAGGTAAATAAGTATTTAGCCCGTTACCTAGCAACGCTGAGGGCAAATATTGTCAGTAACTTTGGCGTGAAAATATAAGACAGCGACAAGGAAGTTACTACTCCTCTGGGTACAGTTACTGACATCAGCACCACACCACAAAACGTATTGGTGTGTGTGTTTGCGTGTGTGTGTGTGTGTGTGTGTGTGTGTGTGTGTGTGTGTGTGTGTGTGTGTGTGTGTGTGTGTGTGTGTGTGTGTGTGTGTGTGTGTGTGTGTGTGTGTGTCTGTCCGTGTCAACATATCCTTCCAATACCCGCCCTAGCACCGTCTTAAACATAAGCGCCTTCACCGATCCCCACAGAGCTCACCAGAGTGCTTTAGAGATTGGTGCGTGCGATGTGTGTTTACGAGAGGCTGCAGCCGCCGCCGCCCTCCCAGCCCAGGACCCCTCCCAGCCCGGTGGAGGAGATCAGCGACCTTCCTCACAAGCCCTCTGGCCGATCCACTAGTGCCACTTCGAATGTCCTTTGTTTTCTTCCTCTGTGTGTCTTAACTGTTATACCCTTAAGTCCTGTATAATGTAGCACACATTTAAGTAGGAATTATTTTTCCACTTTTGTCGTTCATAAGATTATTGGGAGGATATTCAGATCCTTCTGTCGTTCCTAGACGCTCTTTAAGGGGCATTTAGAATGTATTGTAAATATTTAAAGTAGACCATGAGCTTGTATATTTATGTATGGGGGATAGAGGGAATACATAGAATTTGTAGATGCGTATAACATTCCTTCTAGGTGTTAAAGGAAGTGGGTTAGATTCTATATGAATTCAAAAGTCCTTCGGATACCCTCAAGGCTCATTTCTCTAATCGCTACATGAGAAAGACACAGCAATCTTTTTAGTAGGATCCCCATGTTAAAGCTTCTCCCTGGCCTGCTACAAGCCCTCTCTTCAAGTTCAAGCTCAAGTATGTTTATTGAGACAAGAAAGAAATACATCTCAAAGGGATAGAATAGCTTAGGCTATTTCTACCCTCTTAAGCCCTCCCTGACCCGCTACAAGCCCTCCCTGACCCGCTACAAGCCCTCCCTGACCCGCTACAAGCCCTCCCTGACCATACTGACACCTACTGATGATATCCAGGGAACTATAACAGAAGGCTTCGACTTCGAACAAAACAACTGCTCGAATCCTGATATATTTATATAAGTGAAATATCTGGAGGCTTTACTTAATGAAATACTGTATATGATAATTGTGGAATTGTTTAATATGTAATTGTAGGTAAATTAAGTACAGCCTAACATAACCTAGGTAAATCTAACTTGAGCTAGCCTAATTTAGTCTAGTCTAGTCAAGGCAAGCCTACCCTAGCCAACCTAAATTGAATCTATCCTAACTTTTTCTGCAAAAATTCCCTTTTGTAATAAGCAATAATATGAAAAACCACGCAACCAGATAAGCTAGTTAACTACTGGTTGTGTTGCAACAGATGAGGTTACACAAATATACAGGTCACACAAATAGTGATATTTGCGAGTGAAACACAATTTGATATGCTTGAAGTCGGGGGCCTTGCAGAGAATATTGCTGAGCCAGAGCTAGGCTATCTTCTTATCTTGAGGTTATCTTGAGATGATTTCGGGGCTTTTTAGTGTCCCCGCGGCCCGGTCCTCGACCAGGCCTCCACCCCCAGGAAGCAACCCGTGACAGCTGACTAACACCCAGGTACCTATTTTACTGCTAGGTAACAGGGGCACACATCTATGAATCTATGGCTATGACCAGTCGTGTACTATAGGCCTGCCTGGCTGTGCAACCCGTCCTCCTAAGGTTTCCCAACGTCAAGAAAATGATCAATTTAAAGTGCCTTTATCATAACCTACCAGATGACCTAAAACAGAAAACGGGACAGTACGTCACTTTCGCCAGCCGCTTCCATTTTTCTAGTACGACAATTGTTGGTCTTATGTAACGCATACGAGCGAAAAGCGACGTTCTTTGTAGGAGGACAGGTTGGGCTGTGAGCTATACAGTGAGGAAGCAGGTTGGCTTTAAAGTCAGCTACTCCGAACCAAAAGTTTCACGCAGCACGGGCTATGGTGAACCCGCAATGTGGTGAGGAAACAAGCAAAGGTGTTCATCCGTTCAGCAATAACTGAACGGCTGAAAAACTTAAACATCTAACGATCTAATGTATACTTACTGTGGTATGATGAGAGCTAAATGTGGGCATTAGTGACACGTTTTTAATCCCTGTTACACACACATTATACATATATACACACACACATATATATATATATATATATATATATATATATATATATATATATATATATATATATATATATATATATATATATATATATATATATTTTTTTTTTTTTTTTTTCTTGCATGTTAAATGGGTATTTTTCGTAAAATTATAAAAGCTTTACTGCCCTGACCAGCTGTTGCAGCCCTCCTTCTCTCCCACTCTCATGTGGACTATCCCCCCCCCCCCTCATACCCCCTTACACCCTCCCCATCACCCCTCTCGGCCGCTCCCACCTCTCCGGACGTACCCCCTACTTCCAATCCCCCTATGACCCACCCACTCCCCATTTCTTCTCTCTTAATAAGGAACCTTCTTTCTCAGTTCCCCCTTTCCTTACCCCCACCCCTCCTACACCCCCAGGCCAGCCTCACACACACCTGTCATACACACTCGGCGTGAAGTGGGTATACTCACCTATTTCAGCTCGCTAAGTTGTGCTTGCGAGGGTTGGGCTTCATCTCTTGCGTCCCAATTCTCCTGTCGACCGGCGCACAAGTTCCAAAGATCTTCAGGCTCTGTCATATCAACGTTTGAAGCAACATCTCCCCGTGTACACATCGCGCCCCTTCACCGTGCAAGATGTCAGGCCGTGAGAGGGGGAAAATGATTATGAATTCTTACTAGATTTTAAAGCATTTATAAAATCCTGTTAAATCAGAGCCTTTTGGTCTGTGGCGTGAGCAATGGCTGCCTGTGTGGCCAGGCTGCTTCCTCGCACCTTTGGGGATCACAGATCAAAGCTGATTTAATTTCAGCATGGCGGTCACTTCCCCCAGTGGAGCGCAGTAACCTGGAATGGCGTCGGCTTGACGTCGAATCAACGACATCAACGTTGATGACGTTGACCTCGGCGTTGCTGTTGGATATTGTGTTCACTCGGTTCCTGGTTGGCTTTGCCCGCGAGGGAGAGTGGAGAGCCATGAGTCCGATTTCTAAGTCCAAATGCTTCACTCTGTTTAGGAACAAAATAGTCTCAGAATTACAATAACTTTGTAAGATAACTAGGATAACTAGGGACATTATTTTTGAGTTGAATAAAAAAAAAGGAATATTGTGAAAAACTGGAGTGGAAGCCTCTCCCCCCCCCCATCCCACACCCTGGTGGGAGGTGCCTAGGGCAAAACCCCATTGTTTCTGACCCCTTCATACTGGCCCCCACGACCCCCACCCCATATCTCTCCCACTACCATCCCATGGTCTTCTCCTCCTAAACCAGTCAACCCATCTCTATAACACCGTTCTCTTAATCATTTACTCCTCTTCCGTTCCATTCTACATCACCGACGATACTCCTTCCGTCACTGTTCTACCTCCTCTCCCATCTCACCCCCCCCCCCGTTTCCCAATCTATCCATCATTTACACATCTATCCACACTATCCTATGAATCCATTACTATCCATCACCCCACATATATATAAGTCAGCCATTGTACCGAGGTGCTCTCAACTCTGTAAATATTATTATCTGAACACCATAAGTCCTGAATCCTGTTTCCCAAGATTTATTTGATATTTAAACCATTGTAATCAATTATTGGTCTCACCCTTCTGCCTGACTCACTCACTCTCTCTCTCTCTCTCTCTCTCTCTCTCTCTCTCTCTCTCTCTCTCTCTCTCTCTCTCTCTCTCACTCTCTCACTCTCTCTCTCTCTCTCTCTCACTCTCTCTCTCTCTCTCTTTTTCGCCTTTGTCTAGACCTTCTGTCTGCAATGGCGACGCCCGCCCAGGAGCCGTTGTCCATCCTATCCCAGTTCACCATTCGTCACATACGCTGGGTTATATTCTTGGGTTATATTCCCACATATATTCTTCATATACCTCATCCTGGCGAATGAGAAAGATGGTATATCTAGACTATATTGTTTTTTTTTTTACATTTCTGCTTCTTACCTTCTTTTATTATTTATTTTGTTTCATCTCTCTCTTCTGACACTCTGAGAACTCTCACCTCCCTTGTTCTGATGCCTAAGCGCTCTCCCTCAACCTCCCTCATTCTCCGTCATATTCCCTGACTCTCCCTCTCTCTCTCTTCCCTCCCCTCCCCCCTCCTTCTTTTTCCCTCCCTGCTTTGATGTATTGTCTCTTTCCTTCCCTTTCGCTTCCTTTCCACGCCTCGCCTTTTCTTGCTCTCGGCTACTCATGACTGGTCCATTGTCTGCAAATGGGGTCGATGGGATGGTTGAGAGGGGACGGAGGTGGGATGGGGCCCGAGGACGAGGGGGATATAGTGGGATGGGGGAAAGGGTTGTGGGAAAGGAACACGGGTGTTGAGAGGTAAAGGAGCTATGTGTTGGGGGTCACCACTCAACCCGTTCTCGCACTTGCTTATAGTCAATATTGGCTTATTTAATAAGTGCATATGTGACATACTAATTGGTTGTGAATATTTTAGTTTACCTTGAAAAGCTTCATAGAAAACACCGACCTCACCACGTTGTACAAATGTACGTACAACGTACACCACTAAGAGATTCAGGAAGAACACAGGTATCGTTTAGTGGCGTACTGTGTGCTACAGGGGGGGAGAAGTGTCGTAGCCCGGATTGGCTAATGGGGAATATGATCGCAACATACCCGATACTGAGGGGGAAACAGATAAGGTGGCCAATTATAACCTTTTCAAATAGGGATAAAGGACATGAAGATACAGGTACCTGGTTGATACCTAGTTGAAAGCTGGAAACGCCAATAAGCCGAAGGAATGTCAAGAAATACTCATACCATGTACGGACAATCAGGAAGTGGAATGCACTTTTTTTTTTGTTTGCAGGGATATTCCTGCGCGGGCACTAAGCCTCTGACTGGCCCACTAAATGTTGCTTGTTTCTGTTTTACTTGGGCAGAGTATGAGTATTTATGACTCGTATGGTCGCTTCAGTAAGATTTTGCCATATGTGTTTAATGGAATGCACTAAACGTTTCGACAAAGAATTTAAGCATCAAAATAGTTAAGTTGTAAAGGCACAGCTTGTATGGTAACTGTTTCTAACAACTTTACTACTAACAAGATAAGAACTTTACAACTGGTAATAGTTAAGTTATAAAGATACCAGGCCTAGGGAGCTAGAGCTCACTCTCGTAGTCACTGGCAGGTGAGTACTGTTAGGTAAGTGTACAGAGCACTTACCTTACAGAACAGTGGAGAAGAGGAAGAAGGGGGGGGATAATGAATGATTAAGAGGAGAGTCTGAAAAGAGTAAGTAAAAGAGGAGTGAGATAAGAGTGAGGGGGAGAAGATAATGAGCGGAGGTGAGGGGAAGGAAGTGGAGACCAGTAAGAGGTGAGAGGTCAAAGGGAAACACGAGGCTCGGAGAAAGATTGAAATACAGAGAGAGAGAGAGAGAGAGAGAGAGAGAGAGAGAGAGAGAGAGAGAGAGAGAGAGAGAGAGAGAGAGAGAGAGAGAGACACACAGACAATGGGGGTTAAAATTAATCTGCTCTCTGTGGAGGGAGAAATTAATTACGTTGAAATTTGGTAGAATTGCAATATTTCTTCAGACCTCTTCCCCCTGTTGCTTTCCCTTCCACTGACCTAACTTCCATCTTCCCTCCCACTGACCTGACCTTCCTAGTCCCTCCCCGTCCCAGTGTCCTATCCTCTCTGGATAGGTCAGTCCCACTGACCTATCCAGAATGGTCAGGGTATTTTCACTCGATATATAAACATAATGTTATTTTAAAAGATAGATTATATATGATATCATAATACACACGCATTCCTTTTCAAGTTCCCTTCAGTGTGCATTAATAAATACACAATTATTTATTTTTATTTATTTTAACTGTGAAAGATAGTTACAATATACCATCGCTTGAGACACTGACTGTAGAGAAAAACAAAAAATATATATATATTTATATTTCCCCGCCTCAATTGTGCAAGGAGAAATTATCCGACAAATTAGGGAAATTTGGAACGGGCGGATGGCAAGGAAATTAGGGTGTTAAGAGGGAAATCCGCAAGTTAAGGGAACTTTACAGCGGTAGGGAAAAATTTGGTGAAGGTGTTGCAGGGAATATTCCCGGCTGCAAAATATTTGAAGCTGGAGTAATAATAATAATAATAATAATAATAATAATAATAATAATAATAAAGTCAATTATCAGCTCTAGTCAACTGTACCACAACATAGTTCAGTTGTTAACATCATTAACATTAGTTATTAACTTCATTAACAACATTAACAGATGTGACACAAGTTGTTCTTTTGACCAAACCAAGTCATTCTTTTTTAGTTTTTTTTTATCCAATGAAAGTTCAGTTGGATATGTATGATGCTGCTCTATGAATACTACCAGCTATGAATGCTATCAGCTATGAATGCTATCAGCTATGAATACTACCAGCTATGAATGCTATCAGCTATGAATGCTATCAGCTATGAATACTACCAGCTATGAATGCTATCAGCTATGAATGCTATCAGCTATGAATACTACCAGCTATGAATGCTATCAGCTATGAATGCTATCAGCTATGAATACTACCAGCTATGAATGCTATCAGCTATGAATGCTATCAGCTATGAATGCTACCAGCTATGAATGCTATCAGCTATGAATACTACCAGCTATGAATGCTATCAGCTATGAATGCTATCAGCTATGAATACTACCAGCTATGAATGCTATCAGCTATGAATGCTATCAGCTATGAATACTACCAGCTATGAATACTACCAGCTATGAATGCTATCAGCTATGAATGCTATCAGCTATGAATACTACCAGCTATGAATGCTATCAGCTATGAATGCTATCAGCTATGAATACTACCAGCTATGAATGCTATCAGCTATGAATGCTATCAGCTATGAATGCTACCAGCTATGAATGCTATCAGCTATGAATACTACCAGCTATGAATGCTATCAGCTATGAATGCTATCAGCTATGAATACTACCAGCTATGAATGCTATCAGCTATGAATGCTATCAGCTATGAATGCTACCAGCTATGAATGCTACCAGCTATGAATACTACCAGCTATGAATGCTATGAATGCTATCAGCTATGAATGCTATCAGCTATGAATACTACCAGCTATGAATGCTATCAGCTATGAATGCTATCAGCTATGAATGCTATCAGCTATGAATACTACCAGCTATGAATGCTATCAGCTATGAATGCTATCAGCTATGAATGCTACCAGCTATGAATGCTATCAGCTATGAGATTTTTATCCTACAACAGCTCATCTTTGCTAATTTTTCAAGGGAATGAATATACACAGCGTTGAATTAGACACTGTTATTCATTTTAATCTTGGGTGAGTGCTCTCATCTTGTGACTACACCAATGGAAGCTGTGTTTTCATCTCCGTGTTCCCGTTTAGTGCAGATATATATGCGTGCACAGAGCCGGGTGTGTGTGTGTGTGTGTCGGGTATGTGAGAGTGCTCTTGTTCCCTGGTGCAGTGCTTGGTGTGTGTGTGTGTGTGTGTGTGTGTGTGTGTGTGTGTGTGTGTGTGTGTGTGTGTGTGTGTGTGTGTGTGTGTGTGTGTACTCACCTAGATGTGCATTTAGGATAGGACGTCATATTAATACTTTATTACAATGACCTTATTCTCTCGTTTCTTATTGCGGATTGAGCAGACGTCTTCTACCCCTGCATCTAATCACTTAAGATCAGACATGAAAGATGTCCTGACATGGGATTTTTCAGATGTGGACTTCATGCTGGCGCAGCATATTCAAGACTAGGTCTCACGTAGGTTATTTATAACTTTTACGATGCTTATTGGTTCCTAACGACCCTCAGGATGGTAGCCAGTTTGGCGAACGCTGCTAATGTGTGTCTGGCATTACACTTGAGGGCCATTGGTCATTTTCTGATATACCAATGAGCCTTCTAATTACTGTGTAATTATTTTGAAGTCATTACACTAGAGTTCTTATCATCATAACAATTCTTTTCAGACCATTTTTGGAATGTGTTTAATTAAAACTATAACATACCATTTTTCCCTTATCGCCATACTTACCATGGCGCCAGAACCCCTTTCCTTCGCTGTTTGCCCTGAGCAGTAATTGGGCTCTTGGGTGCAAAACGTAAAATCATGTCTTGGGAAAAACCGTGAGTTAAAAACTTATATAGAGACATGTGTGTTGTTAGTGCACACCAGCACACTGTCTGCGCCTCCCCTTGCTCGCGTATACATAAAGGTGTGAACACATATATACATATAATCTACACATGGCTACTTCCCTCTATGTCTGAATGTGTTCGTGTTTATATGAATAGAAGCTGGGAGAGAGAGGCGTGACGAATTATTAGCGGGGCTGAGGGAGACAGGGAGGGAGGGAGGGAAAGAGGGAAGGAGGGAGAGAGTTGGGAGGGAGAGAGGGAGGGAGGGAGAGAGTTGGGAGGGAGGGAGAGATGGGACAGCTAGAACACTGATAAAACACGAAGCTTTGCTCAAACGTTACTGAGAGTACTGTTTAATTCTCTCTCTCTCTCTGTCTCTCTCTCTCTCTCTCTCTCTCTCTCTCTCTCTCTCTCTCTCTCTCTCTCTCTCTCTCTCTCTCTCTCTCTCTCTCTCCCTCCCTTTATCCCCAATGTCTATCTACGAAAATTACATCTTCTTTTTTACTAAATATATTATTAGTTTTTATTCCATTTGCGAGAGCCAATTAAAAAATCAGATTGGCTTAGTGGTGAGTGTGCTGCTGCTCCCAAAATATGTGTACATATATATATCCCTGCTGCCAATTAATGGTGATTTCCTGCAGATTTAGCAAGTGAATTTACACACACACACACACACACACACACACACACACACACACACACACACACACACACACACACACACACACACACACACACACACGAGTCTGACCAACGAGCCAGAGCTCAACCGCCGCAAGCACAACTAGGCGAGTACACACCCACCACCCGCAGCGCCTCCTCCTCCTCCGGCCGACTGTTTCACTCTTAGTTTATTTCCTTGTTTTCCATCAGCCACTCGGGAATTTACTCCCAATTTCTTCCCCCAGATAATAAACGTCCCGTAGATTTCTTCGGTCTTCGCGGGTTTTATCGAAGCTGTCATCTTTGTCTTCGAAAAATATTTTTTCAAAGTACTTAGCCTAGTGAACTCCGTCTCCAAGTGCTGGCAAATGTTTGAGAATTTCTCATAGAATATTTTATGCGTATGTATGTATATATGTAGAAATATACATATAAATATAAAGACTAGGGTTACACTCAGTGATTATGGCTAGGATTAGCCATAATCCTAGCGATCCCAGGCGCCGGCGAGAAACAATGGGCAGAGTTTCTTTCACCCTATGCCCCTGTTACCTAGCAGTAAAATAGGTACCTGGGTGTTAGTCAGCTGTCACGGGCTGCTTCCTGGGGGTGGAGGCCTGGTCGAGGACCGGGCGACACTAAAAAGCCCCGAAATCATCTCAAGATAACCTCAAGAAGAAGATAACGGTTTCAAGCTCAACCAGCCACAATGTAGGACTAAGAACAGGCGATGCTTTTTGGTTGTTGTTGCTGTTTAAGATTAGCTACTGGTAACAAAAAGTCCCAAGTAGCACGGGCTATGGTGAGCCCGTAGTGGACTTACCTGGCACAGGAGCGGGGCAAGTAGCACGGGCTATGGTGAGCCCGTAGTGGACTTACCTGGCACAGGAGCGGGGCAAGTAGCACGGGCTATGGTGAGCCCGTAGTGGACTTACCTGGCACAGGAGCGGGGCAAGTAGCACGGGCTATGGTGAGCCCGTTGTGGACTTACCTGGCACAGGAGCGGGGCAAGTAGCACGGGCTATGGTGAGCCCGTAGTGGACTTACCTGGCACAGGAGCGGGGCTAGTAGCACGGGCTATGGTGAGCCCGTAGTGGACTTACCTGGCACAGGAGCGGGGCCGTGGCTTTTTGGTTTTATCCCACAGGGTTATAAACCCATGGAACCGCCTACTCGCCGAAGGCGTAAATGCCAAAACTCTCTTAAATTTTAAACACTAACTGGAAAAGATCTTCAAGGCATATGATGGGGGGGGGGGACCATTGACAAGCCGCCGGCTTCCTGTCCTCGTCGAGGCCACTAGTGTTAGTGCGTAAATCAAGAACACCGCTTCACATTGTTGCTTCGATGAACGTTTGTTCTAAAGATGTTCGGTTGATAAAAGCGAATATGTAAGGTAGTATTGCCTTGTAAAATTTATGTATATATATGATTTATATTGTATTGTATTAAATAAAGATAAAACAAAGATATAAGTGAATGAGTAACTAACACCCTTGATCTTCGTTGGTTCCTGGGTGTGGTGGGCGACCTCGCTTCTGGCAGTGCCAGCGTTCGATATCCCCCGATGGTCCATGCGGTTGGGTACCATTCCTGCATATTCCTGATATTAGTCTGACCTCGTATCCCAGCTCTTAGCCTGACTTCATATCCTTAGGAGGATAGAAATAGCCTAAGTTACTCTTATCCATGTGGATGTGTATTTTATAGTCTTAATACACGTACTTGAACCTCATATCCTAGCTGACCTCATATCCTAGCTGACCTCATATCCTAGCTGACCTCATATCCTAGCTGACCTCATATCCTAGCTAACCTCATATCCTAGCTAACCTCATATCCTAACTGACCTCATATCCTAACTGACCTCATATCCTAGCTGACCTCATATCCTAGCTGACCTCATATCCTAGCTGACCTCATATCCTAGCTGACCTCATATCCTAGCTCACCTCATATCCTAGCTGACCTCATATCCTAGCTGACCTCATATCCTACCTGACCTCATATCCTAGCTGACCTCATATCCTAGCTCACCTCATATCCTACCTGACCTCATATCCTAGCTGACCTCATATCCTAGCTCACCTCATATCCTAGCTGACCTCATATCCTAGCTAACCTCATATCCTAGCTGACCTCATATCCTAGCTGACCTCATATCCTAGCTAACCTCATATCCTAACTGACCTCATATCCTAGCTGACCTCATATCCTAACTGACCTCATATCCTGACCTCATATCCTACCTTTTAATCTGTCTTCAATACCAAGAGTACTGGGGCAAGATTCACGAAGAAGTTACGCAAACACTTACGAACCTGTACATCTTTTCACAATCTTTGGCGGCTTTGTTTACAATTATTAAACAGTTAATGAGCTCCGAAGCACCAGGAGGCTGTTTTATAACAATAACAACAGTTGATTGGGAAATTTTCATGCTTGTAAACTGTTTAATAAACGTAACTAAAGGCGTCAAAGATTGAGAAAAGATGTACACGTTCGTAGGTGCTTAGCGTAACTACTTCGTGAATCTGGGTCCAGGTCTCTTAATTCACCACGACCTCTTAACCTTGACCACCCATCCCATAATATCTTAAGATCTTCAACACCTAAGATCTTCCCTAGTCCTCGACTCGTATATCATTATACGAGATAAGATAGATATCATTAAGATATCATTAAAATATAACATTTACACAAACCAGGAAACGGAAACTGCGTCGGCTGGACAAAAATACATAATTCAATTTGGAGCAACGTGGAATAAAAAAAAAATACAATTTTTCAATTTGTTATTAATTAATGCTAAACCAACATTTTTGCAACGATGCTGGCAGTTCAAAAGTTGGGAAATAATAATATATATGTTTTAGCGAGCCTTTGTTATAGTGGCCGTGACAGAGGGGTCCATTTTGGACCTTTCTCAAAGTTGGAATATTTGTCCGAGTTGGAGGGGAGAGGGAGGGGGGGGGGCTACCAGGAGGGAGAGGAGAGGGAAGATGGCCTGGAGGCAGGAGATGTGAGAGAGAGTGGGAAGGAGGAGAGGAAGAGAGAGGGATTGGAGGCAGATGTGAGGGAGAGAGAGTGGGAAGGAGGAGAGGAAGAGAGAGGGATGGGAGGCAGGAAATGTGAAAAGTGGGAAGGAGGTAGACAAGAGTGCCCCTAAATTTCTCACGGTGACTTTAGCGACCCAAACATAAAAAAAATGGTGGTTAGTAAATGTTACAAATATTCTAGGACCTCCTCTCACCACCACCCCCCCTCCCCTTCCCCTCTCTACCAAGCCCTCAGCTGACACACACACACACACACACGCTACTGAGAGAGAGAGAGAGAGAGAGGGCAGATCTGAAGGAACAATTACCATCAACTAACCATCAATACATCAACGCAGCAAGTACAACAACGCTTGTTGGCGGGGCATGAAGAGTTAGCCCTCACTGATAGATAAGCCCTAATAGCTAAGTATTACCATCCCAGCACCCTCCCCAACACCCCCCAACACCTGCAACTCAACACCGGAAAGATAGAAGACAAACACCCGGGGCAGAATAAACACCATCACTGGCCGTCGTCTGGTATTGACGTCCCAAAACCTGCAGTTTATAAGTGCTTCTCTTGTTTGCTTTTGAAATAGCTGCTGCTGTGTGTGTGTGTGCTTTGACTGTGTTGGGGGGGGGGGGGGCACGGGGTATTTCTCTGCAGGAATACCTCTTATCTGAGGTGTTTGCCAAGGAGATGAATATGTAGCTAATTGGTCCTTAACGCCCCCCTTGTTCTTCAGGTCATTGCTTGGCTGACGAGGCTGAAGGCGCTCGCTGCGCGCACGTGGGACCATATGTGTGTGTTTACATCCATCAGCTGTTCGTGTATTTCCCAACTGGGGCATAGCCCGGGAAATTGGGACTACCCCCTCCCCCCCCCCACCCTATTACCCAGACCAGTAGGTAACCCCGGGGTCACTCGGGGTTACCTACTGGTAGTATTGGTAGGTAATGGTACCTCTTGTCTACCTCACACCTCTACCTCACGTGTCTATCTACTTCATGCCCCTATAAATCTTCCTCACCGCTTTCCTTTGTATTAGTCCTGGACAAAACTATATAGATATTTGGTAAAATATATTTGCTGCTCGGTCAGTATACGTACACCAAATCGAGTATTCCCCCTTGTCGGTTCACAGTTTACTTCAGTTCTGGTTCTCCAACGAGCGCACTATAGTCTCTGGCGGGGAACTGTATCGAAGGTTTACTGGCAGTCCATAAATATGCAGCCTGCCCACCCTTCCGTGCCGGCACACTGTAGCATTCATCAGTCCAGACCGGACCACCGGCGCCTATTAGCTGTTCATCTTTATGGCTCGAGGTTTGTGTATGTTGAAAGCCTGCTCAGGCTTACTGCAATGTTGCAGAAAGTTGTTGGAAGGTTGTGGGATGGTATTGGCAGAATATTGTATTTACATCACCGTGGCAACAAGTCTATAAGAATCCTACTCAACACGCACCCACAGCACACACACCCACCTCCCACAGTCTCCTCACAGCACACACACACCTCCCACAGTCTCCTCACAGCACACACACACACCTCCCACAGCCTCCTCACAGCACACACACACACCTCCCACAGTCTCCTCACAGCACACACACACCTCCCACAGTCTCCCCACAGCACACACACACCTTCCACAGTCTCCTCACAGCACACACCTCCCACAGTCTCCTCACAGCACACACACACCTCCCACAGCCTCCTCACAGCACACACACACCTCCCACAGCCTCCTCACAGCACACACACACCTCCCACAGCCTCCTCACAGCACACACACACCTCCCACAGTCTCCCCACAGCACACACCTCCCACAGCCTCCTCACAGCACACCCACCTCCCACAGCCTCCTCCGCCTCTCCATTACTTACAATCACCCAATTCCTCCTCCTCCTACTCCCACTCACCATCCCTCTCCTCCCCACTCCTCACAATCGCCCCCCGTCCCCACAATCTGTGGTCCCTCTGGGGTAGTTAGCGCGCGAGCTGCACAATATGAAAAAGTTGGTATGTCTGGTTGTTTAGTCGTACCCGCGACGTGGGTGAAGGATGGGCGGGAGAAGTGAAGGGTTTAGAGACTTGAAGGGAGGACTGGGGTAGAGGAAGGGACGTTTGGGGGAATAGGGAAGGGATGGGGGAGGAGGGGACGGGCATGTCTGGGAGGTGAGGTTGTGAGAGGTGGCTGAGGCGTGGTGTGGGGGGGGGGGAGTTCCTGAGTGGAAATGTATAGAAATATATAGAGCTTCTAATTGGCCATTTGTGTGTGTCAGTAATATTTTATGTAGCTCTCCTGGGCGTGTGAGTGAGTGAGTGAGTGAGTGAGTGAGTGAGTGAGTGAGTGAGTGTGTGTGTGTGTGTGTGTGTGTGTGTGTGTGTGTGTGTGTGTGTGTGTGTGTGTGTGTGTGTAGGAAGGGCAGATGTGAATGATGGCTTTCCGCGATCACTCTTCACCACACAATCATTATTTAGTCATATTTTATTATCATTACCCTTGTTATTGTTCTCTCTTCCGTTTATAATATTTGCTTCTTACCCTTCCTCCATTTGTCTTTCTCCTCCTCCTCCTTTTGAGAATAATAACAAAAGGCGTTCATATAATTTCACTATTATGTGAACTGGACGCCTCTGACCTGTCCTTCATTCATCATCTCTCATCTAATTCATCGTCTCTCACCTTATCCATGGCGTCTCGACTCATTTATTTTTTTGCCTCATTCACTATATTGCTGACTCTTCTGGTTCGCGTGAATGATCGCTGAAACTGAATAATATAATCACCATTCACTCTCACAAGTCAAGCCTGGCCTCGGGCCGGGCTTGGGGAGTAGAAGAATTCCCAGAACCCCATCAACCAGGTATTCAGCTGACGTCATGAAATAAGCCAGCCGAGCATGTGAAGGCTCTGACCCGCAGCTTCTCCCTATAATCTACTATCATCGTTGCCCGCTATTATAGAGACTTGCTGAAAAACGAATATGCTAAATACACACGCTGGGCTTAACTTTAAAATGAGCTGATGTTGGATAAGAGCTTTTAGCTTATAATATTCATTCGGGATCAACAATACTAATCCCTTTGAACCCTATTATGTTATATGTGTGAGAGAGAGAGAGAGAGAGAGAGAGAGAGAGAGAGAGAGAGAGAGAGAGAGAGAGAGAGAGAGAGAGAGAGAGAGAGAGAGAGAGAGAGAGAGAGAGAGAGAGAGAGAGAGGGGGGGGGGAGGGGGAGGGGGGATGGAGGGGAGACCTTCATGGTAAAGTGGTGAACGACTTCGATTAACAGCCGAAACTCCCAGGTTCGAATCCCTTCAGGAGCAGAAACAACTTGACAGCGTTTCCTTTCCCCTTTATATATTTCTTCACCTGACAGTAAACAGATACCTGAGAATACAGACAGCTACGGTAGGCTGCATCCTGGGAATATTCACTAGTTGGCCTAGTACATATACACACACACAACACGCACATATGACACCACATACATGATACATATACTCGCCCCGTCACAAACTCCCAGAAGGTTTTAACCAATTCATAACTGTTTGCCTCTTTTCACTCAGCAACAATTGGGGTCATGGGAGAAAGCCGACTGGTGACCGAGATAGATAGATAGATAAATAGATAGATAGATACATAGATTTATTCACGTAAAGTCACACTAGAGCGTGACTCCACAACGCAATCAAGGCCTGTCTCAACTGCCATTGTCTACGGACGAATGTGCTAACTAACATTACACGCACCTTAACTTTTAAAACAAATAAAAAGTTTTTACTTAACTTTAACACAAGCACCAATGCCCAGTGAGCGCCACAGTTGTTATTTGGAGCCGTGCCCATGTAGGTTCCAGTGCTTTCACTGCCGCCCGCGTAACTTCAGGTGTGACCGGCGGTGTTGCACTGCGCCCGAGCCCGTACCCAACCACTACTGTCAGCAGGTGGTTACGGGTTGCCTCCTGATGCTTCTCTGCCCAACCGTGCTCGGAGCGGTCGCTGGAGCCGTTTGCTTCGGCTTGGCCATACAAGAGGGCGTGACCAACTGGTGCAGAAAACCGCCCCACTGCGTCCATTGCGGCCACTCCAACCACGGCGATCCTCGTGATTTCCTGGTAGAGGACCTCACTTCGACCTTCGCCTCCAGCGTCTGGGAGGACTCCAAGGCCCTGGAATCCAGCTTCGAGGACGCCAAGGCCCTGGAATCCAGCTTCGAGGACGCCAAGGTCGTGAAATCCAGCTTCGAGGACTCCAAGACCCTGGAATCCAGCTTCGAGGATTCCAAGGTCGTGAAATCCAGCTTCGAGGACGCCAAGGTCGTGAAATCCAGCTTCGAGGACTCCAAGACCCTGGAATCCAGCTTCGCTAACTCCAGCGTCCAGGTTTCCTCCTCCAGGACGCCTTCCACGCCCAGGCTGGAGTAATGATACATATACACCAGCCGGTCTATACTGCTCCCCTCCCTGGCCACCACCAGTTCCTCCGCTTCAACAGACCTCTATCCCGCTTGGCTATCCCCCAACGCCAACCCTCTACAGCACCCCCCCCCCCCCCCCACGCCAGCCCTCCACAGCCCCCCACAGCCACCCACGCCAGCCCTCCACAGCCCCCCACAGCCACCCACGCCAGCCCTTCACAGCCACCCACGCCAGCCCTTCACAGCCAACAAGTCCCTCTCCACCCCGTCGCTTTTCGTGTCTCCATTATTTCTTTTTACCAACCACCACCTTGCTGACCTCGCTTGCTGACCACAATGACCTTGTACCTTGTGTGTACGACACAATGTACACACAAGCAGTTGTGTGTACATTGTGTTGAGCTATATATTTGTTTACAGTCACATCCTTTTTCCCTCTTTCTACCTCCTCCCTCTCACTGGCTCTTACCTCCTTTCTCTCTCCCTCTCACTACTTCTCGAGAGAGGTAATGAGGTATAAGAAGAAAGTTGTCCTGGTGTACACTACCGGAAGGTCTGGTGCATCAAAGTGTCGAGCTCATTACCAGGAGAAGACACCATAAGTCAGTACGACCATATAGCACTTGGAATGGATATGAGGCCTGGGACAGGACCTCCTATCCCATGGGTCTGCGATAGGATGGGCCGCCAACCACCCTGGACCGTCGGGAAGCGAACGCCGGCCTGCACGAAGCATACAAGTCGACCCTTGTACCGACCAGTCCAAGTGATTGGACAACGTGTACCTAAGAGTAATCTGGCTATTGGTGGGTGAAAGTGCTATTGGAACACGGGTGGGTGGGAGGGTGTGTGAAGGACGAGGCCCGAGAGCTGAAGCTCTCCCTATACACACATTTACTATACACCATTACAAACACCTTTAAAACTACCCTTATTTTCCGTCAACAACACTTACTTTGACAACAATGGAAAGAAACAGGCAAACAACAATTAATGTTATCTCATTTCACGAGGCCGTTAAAAAACGGCTGACCCGCCAGCAGTAGTTAGGCGTAACGAATGTAATTTTATACGGTGCAATCCCTCACCGCCATTTTCAATTTCAATTGCAATTAAAAAAAAGCTATAAATTTAAACATGGCAGGACAGGTACAGATGAAGGTACAGAGGTACAGTTAGAGGCACTGGACTTAACAACAGGAGTGATGACAGGGATTTGAAATTAATGTTTTCATTTGCAGACGAATGGCTGCGATCTATGTAAAGCCACTCCCCCCCCCCTTTCCCTGCCCCACTCACACCTCCCCCCCCCTCCCTTCCCTCTTCCCCCTGCTCTGGTTCCCTCACAGTCAGCCACTTCCCGCTTTGGGATGGTACAGGGAGGAGGAATGATGCCCAATCAATTGGGCTGGACGGTAGAGCGACGTTCTCGCTTCATGTAGGTCGGCGTTCAATCCCCGACCGTTCAAGTGGTTAGGCACGATTCCTTGCCACCGTCCCATCCCAAATCCTTATACTGATTGATTGATTGATGAAGATTAAGCCACCCAAGCGGTAGCACGGGCATGAATAGCCCGTAGGCCTTATGCTGACACCTTCCAAGTGCTAAATAGTCGTAATGGCTTGGCCCTCTTCCCTGATAATTCCCTTCCATTCTTCCACTTCCCGGTCCAATCACTTGGCCTGGACAGCAGAGCGACAGTCTCGCTTCATGCAGGTCGGCGTTCAATCCCCGACCGTCCAAGTGGTTAGACATTTCCGTTCCCACATCCCCGTCCCACCCCAAAACCCTTATCCTGACCCCAGTTTCCAATTAAGTGCTATATAGTCGCAATGACTTGGCGCTTTCCCCCGATAAAATCTTCTTCCCCCCTCACCTGTTCTCTTCACTCGGGCTCCTGGCAGTCAACAACTTGGGCTTCTTCGTGATCTTCACCAGCTCGATACTTGTTTATGGAGGATGTGAATTTTACAGCGCCTCGCCCGCCAGGCGTCCATCTTGGGAACCCTCAGTAGATGACGTCTTTAAATCTGCAAATTGCCAAACACGACAGTGACTTTTTGTGTGTGTTTATTATTCATCTTCTCGTCAATTTCTACAGCTTATAAATTAGATTGTTCTACTTAGTTCCTCGTTTTTATGGTAATTAGTTTTTACCTACTTTGTTTTTCTTACTTCCCTCGTCTACTTGGCCCGGTTGGTACATGGACAGATTCGCTTCTTGCAGGGATAGGATTCGATCCCCCGATAGTGCAAGTGATGAGCACCGTCCCATCCCTCCGTCTATACACATCGCAGCTCTTAGTCTAGCCCCATATCCTTCCCAGTGCTACTAGCTCAACGCTCTCTCTTCATACTTATCGTACCCCTAAATTATTTCTCCTTCCTCTGTTGGCCTCTCCCTACCACGCTCCTCACACGTTCTTCTAAGTAGTAGTAGTAGTAGTAGTAGGCAGCCATCAGTCTCAGGAGATTATGGAGTTGTTGACCAATCCACACACTAGAAAATGAAGGGACGACGACGTTTCGGTCCGTCCTGGACTATTCTCAAGTCGATTGTGAGAATGGTCGTCGACGCCAGGTCGACGACCGGGCCGCGGGGACGCTAAGCCCCGGAAGCACCTCAAGGTAAGGTATGGAGTTGCGCTCTGGTTATCGATCTGGAGAGTACTTAACCCTTCCTCCAGGACGTGGAAGGGGTGTCCTGGTGGAGGAGTCCTTGAAGGTGGAGTCCTCGAAGCAGGATTACCGGACCTTAGTGTTCTCCAAGGTACTTAAGGTACCATGGTCCTCTGTTATAAACTTGTATAATTGTGTGTGATGTGGGTCTTACGTCTCCATCTATCTCTATCTATGTCTGTCTCTCACCCTCTCATTATTTCTCCTTTTTTGCCCTCGGTTTCTCCCCCCCCTCACCCACTTCCCCCTCCTCTCAGAAGTGCCAAAATTTCCCTGGGGAGTTGGCCCGCTAATTAACACGGAAATGAGTCCCCACCACATGAAGGGGAGCGGAGGGAGGGAGGGGGGGGGGGGGAGAAATAGACATGTGGAGAGGAAGTGAACAAAGAGGGTCAGGAAGGGAGATGAAGAGAATGGGAGGTAAGGTACGTAGAGGTCAAAAGGAGAGATGGAGACACAGAAAGGAGAAGGGTGCTGGGAAAGAGAGTTAGAAAGTTTGTAGAGAAGCCGGAGAGAGAAAGAATGGAAGGCAAAGAAAATGAGAGATGAGAAGAGAGCGTAAAGATGCAAGAACAAAAGATGAAGGATGGGAAAGTGAAAGGAAATGATTAGGGATTGGGTGTAGAAAAGTTTGAGGCGGAAGGACAACATTGATGTGAGAGGGGAATAGGCAGGAGAGAGAGGGGAAAAAAAGAGAGAAATACCAGCAATATACGATCATAAGAAATTAGCAGAAATCAAAACTGAAGATGCTCATACAGAAATAAAGAGCTGCTCCAGTAAACGTCCCACACAATATTTCCCTGCAAGAGTAACACCACCAAGGCTCCGTAGGTCACCACACGTGTTGCGCTCATTTACATACAAAATCATAACATATAATCTGATGCAGCCGCCCCGAGTCCATCGTCGCTGGTTGGACTCCAAGAAAGGAGACGTGACCCACTACGGGGCCGCGACCACCTGTTGGTAACACGTGATGGCACTCGCCCCGAGGGATTCACTCACCAGCTTAGTGCCTGGCTCCTGTTGCCTCCTGTTGTCGCCGAGTTCACTGGCCCGAGCGGTGTTGGGGTTCACTGGTTCCATGGATCATCCGTTTCTGTACTCTAGGATGATGTCTACAGAGGGTTCATTTACTTTCCTGGGTGCACTGGTTCTCCAGTCACTTTCCTCTTTCCGCTCGTGGGTTCGTAGCTCACTTGCTGCTGCTGGGTTCACAGACTCCTGCCGTTGTTGGGCTCATCGATTCCTGCTGCTGCTGCTGCTGCTGCTACATCCCGAGAGGGAGAGAAATGGTTTGGCACATTTCCGTTCACCTAGCGGTAAGTAGGTACTCAGGAGTTAACCTTTAAAGAAGTGACCTGGATCAATATCCTAAATTTTCAGTATTTTAAAAGTTCCGATAAGATTAGCACTGGCATGACTGACTTGCAGTACTCGCCTAGCTGTGCTTGCCGGGGTTGAGCTTCGGCTCTTTTGTCCCGCCTCTCAACTGGGATATAGGTTCCTGAGCCTATTGGGCTCTATCATATCTACATTTAAAACTGCATGGAATTTATCTCCACCACATACCTGCACACACTCACACAGCACCACTCCTGTGCCAGGTAAGTCCACTACGGGCTCACCATAGCCCGTGCTACTTGGAACTTGTTCCGAGTAGCTGAAACTATAACAACAACAACAACAACACATACCTGTCAAATGCATTCCATTTTGTTAACTACCCGGACACTGAAAAAAATCTTTCTAGTGTCTCTGTGGACCATCTAAGTATGAAGTTTTCACCTGTGTCCCTTTGTTCGTGTTCCACCCATGCTAAATAGGTTTGTCTTTGTCCACCCTTTCAATTCTTCTAAGAATTTTGAAGGTGGTGATCATGTCTCCCCTAATCCTTTTTGTCTTCCAGGAACGTGAGGTTTTATTCCCGTAGCTTTTCTCGTTACTCATACCTCTCAGCTCTGGGACTAGTGGTGGTATACCTCTGAATCTACTTAAACTTTGTCTTCTGTTTAGCTAGTTAATTGTCAGGGGAAAGCACCAAGCCATTACAACTTTATAGCACTGGGAAGGGGTCAGGATAAAGATTTGGGATGGGACAAGGGGAAGGAATGGTGCCCAACCACCTAGATGGTTTCTTTTTAGCTATATATGGACTTATGGCTGGAGTTGCATACTCCACGATTGGTCTGACATGTGATGTACAAGGTTCTGAATGATTCCTTACAGAAGTTTATAAAGGCAGTTCTTATGTTGGCCAATCTAGCATACACCGCTGATGATATCCTTTTGATGTGGGCTTCTGAGACATTCAATGTGATATCAACCCTTAGATTTTTCTCTCTACTTGATGTTTGAAGGATTTCACCTGCCAGATTAGTACCTTGTGTTTGGCCTCCTGCTCCCTTCGTCTAATTTCATTACTAGTTGAACTTCAGCAGCTATTTTCTAGACCATTCCTCCAGCTTGTTCAGGTGAGTGAGTGAGTGAGTGTTTTCAGAGTTTCGTGTGTGTGTGTGGGGGGGGGGGGGGGGGGGGGGAGTGGAGTGGACTCTTGCAGCCATGCAAATATTTACTACTTGTCTGCAGAATCGAGCTTTTTAGCTCTTGGATCCTGCCTCTCTAATCAATCTATTTTTCCTCTATCATGTCTACTACATATATTTCTCTTAAGCATGCATGCATGCACACACACACACACACACACATCCCCAGGAAGCAGCTTGTAGCAGCTTTCTAACTCACAGATTCCTATTTACTGCTAGGTGAACAGAGGCACCAGAGTGAAAGAAACCCTATCCATTTCTTTCTGCCTCTGCCGGGAATCGAACCTGGGCCTTTAGGACTACAATCCCAGAGCGCTGTCCAATCAGCCGCAAGGCGACTGTAGGAGCCTGCATGGGGAGCATGAAAGCCTGCAGCCCACCTGCCATCTTGTCTTCTACCTATTCCACTTCCAGGAACACTGTTAGAACCAAGACTCTACAGGATAGGTGCGGGACCGGACGTCCACTGCCTGGGGCTCGTGTGGCCTAAGCTCTGCTTCAGGAGGCTGGGGTCGTTCTTGCCCTTGCTGGAGTCTCCAAAACTCCGGGTTTGGAGTCCCTGTGCCTTCTTTTACCAACTTCGAGGTAAACTCTGGAGCTAGAGCCCCTGGGGCAGTTCGATGTTGCCTTCAACCTCGTTCTGAGAGTTCCGGCGATGGTGCTGGAACCAGTCGTATTGGCGTTTGCCTTTCCATTGGAGACTTTCGGCGCCATGGAGAGGGGAGACCTGCTGCATGGGTAACAGCTTCTCCCCCGTATCAATCTACCCTGGCTTTGCGCCCTGGAGAGGCCACTCCAGAACGACAACCAGAGCACAACTCCATAGTCTCCTGAGACTGATGCATGCCTACTAGTAAAAAGCACAATGTGCTCACAACAATGAAAAGAAACTCAATGATGAATAAAACTTTAATTGTAGATAGAGCACTTACGGGCAAATTGTTACTTACGGGCAAATTGTTATGTATAATTATAGTATACTTTCATCTGCATTTGTGCTATATCAGCAATATACCTACTTTCCTGAATTTACCTGAGGGCCACCATCTCCAGTGGTGGGGACAGGAAGCTGGCAGCTTGTTGAAGATCTCCCCCCACCATTGTTCCTGAGGATTTTTTTTCCAGCTGCATTTTGAGTGATCTTATCCACACCTTGTTTGCTTAACATTTCTGAACCACTTAACTTCCATCTCTGCCTCAATACAAATAGTGTAGGTGCCAAATCATCAACTCCTGTTTGAAACAAACTTTTATTACAAATTATTAAGAATAATAATGTTGAGAGAGCAACACAATAATAACATAGTAACAAATGTCACAATCACAGACTTTTTTTTTTACTTTATTTTATGCGAGCATAAATAAAGCAGCAGCAAGTTAACTAATAAAAATGGAAAAAATGTTTGTACTATTTTGATTTTGACATTTTGTGGCAATGTGGGACTGAGGGAACTAACTCCAGCCCACTAGAATATTAATCTAGCTGATGCACACAGTCAGAAAAATAATTAATTGATCTGTACAGTATTTAGAAATTCAGATCAATGCTAAAGAACCGAGACCTAAGCCAACCTCTAACAAATTGAATGTATACATTAAAAAAAAAAAAAAAATTTGAATTACAATTCACAATTTCGGTGACAGAAAATAAAAGCAGAGTTTGTGATGTCCAGACTTTAAATTTACATTTCATAATACAGTTCAGTACTTTAGTAATCAAGGACTTAATTATCAAAAGAAAACACCAAACCCAGAAGACTATATAGTACCATATGCCGCAAAATATTCAAAAGTTCTTAAAATTAATCCGGGTGCCAACACGAAAGAAGAGAGAGAGAGATGCCAAGCAATGTCAAACGAATCAGATTCATCAAAGATTTTATCAAGAGGACATCTGACTCGAATGAGCACTGGGGAAGCAAAATTTATGATCCTGAAAGCAGGACATTCTACAAAAAGGTGCACAACTGTTAGCAGAACAAAGTAGCTCCGCGACTGTGCCGGGTAAGTCCACTACGGGCTCTCCATAGCTCGTGCTACTTGGAATTTTTGTTCCGAGTAGCTGAATCTCAAACAACAAAGCAGCTCTGGAAGTAAGGTGCACATATCTGCTTCATTAAGTGCCCACAACATAAATCATGTGAAGCCAATAAGAGTAACCTAGCGCAAGACATTTCCCCACTTATTGTTATGGTGGAAAGAGTAAAGTCACAGTATTGTTGCACAATACATCATATTATAGTACTCTAGCACAATAGAAATGCTCTGCAAACTTTTGAAACTGTATTGTAGTTAGTATATACCAAGATATACTCTCAAAAACAGCTCAATCTCTCCTCTCCTCTCTTCTGTCTTTTATGATAAATCTACTTAATATTTCACATCTAATAATGTGTTAAATAACAGTAAATCCCTCGTACATTTTTTTTTTACATCATGGCACCTACAAAGCATTCAGCACTTATTTCAGATTCCAGTATTATATACTGTGTGGGAGAGTGAAAAGTAGTAGGCTTATTTAGTAAAAATGTTCGGGTACTGTAGCTGTTTTGACAAGTTAACACTGAAAAGGAAATTGAATTTTGGAGGTCTCTGAAATGCAACCTAAATTTAACAAATAATTAACCTGGCACTGTTCAAGCCTTTTCAGCAATTCTTCCCTGGCAAGTTTTGAATTTCAAGAAAAAATCACACTGATTTATATCTTACAATATTTCTTAAATTGAATTAAATTAATATACTGTATTCAGGAACCAAAAATACAAATTAAAGTAACTAATACTGAAAGTATAGCCTCAGTTTAATAAATTAATTCTTTCCCAAAGCACACACTTACACGTGTGTGCCACAAGTGGGGCCAGACATGGGGCCCAACCACTTGGGCTAAGCAATCGAGCAACTGTCTCGCTTTGTGCAGGTCGGCATTCAATCCCCGACCGTCCCAGTGGTTGGGCACAATTCCTTCCCTCCCCCCGCCCCCAACCCAAATTCTTATCCTGACCCCCTTTCTAAGGGCTATATAGTAGTAATGGCTTGGCACTTTCTCCTAATAGTTCCTTTCCCTTACCACTATCATTAACATCTGCACCTGTCTACCCTAAGTACCTACTCCTTTCACTGGTAAGCACCTGCTCACCCTAGGCACCTCCTGCTTAATCCAGTGGGGATGTGCTGTGCAAAACCTACATTAAATATCACAACCTTACTGTTCATGATAATCTTGTAAACACTCCTTGCTCATCCTATATCCATGAAGATGACGGTTAAGTCATGATTGACAGGCTCCTGTAATGTCATTAGTTTTGTAAGTGGGTTTGTGACTTTAATTTAGTTTAATATACATTAATGTGTAAATTTTATCAAACTGTATTGTGCATAAATATTATAAGTGCACTAACTTTTTGTTAAACGTTAATGTGATGGAATAATTTATTGTATGCTCATAGTTGAATCCCAACTGAACGGTTCCAGGTTTGACTCCCGCAGCCGGATGGACATTTAGGAAGCGTTTCCTTTTACCTGATGCCACTGTTCACCTAGAAGTAAATAGATACCAGGATAGTTAGGCAACTGTTGTGGGATGCATCTTGGAGGTCAGTCTTAGTAGCCTTGGGGGGAACTCGATAAGCCTAAAGGGGCTTCCTGTCCCTAACTCTGGAAAACCCATATTTAATATTACTTCTGTCATGTGAAAACGTATGACTTACAACATCTGTATTTTATGCACTAACCTAATTTTAGATACACAGTCAATTATTAATATAATTCTGAATTGAATTCATTTCACTCCATCTAAATGTTAGTCAACAATACACCTCCATATTGTTCAGTTTTCTAGATACTGTACTGTCAACTTTTAATCTATGCGATTTCTCTCCTTAAAAAAAAAAAAAATTATATAGAGCAAAACTCAACTAACCTTTATTTATAATTTGACAAATTACCTCTATTGGCATGTCAAGGGAAGGGAACTATCAAGGGAAAGCGTCAAGCTATTACGATTATATAGCACATGGAAGGGGTCAGGATAAGGATTTGGGAGGGGATGGGAGTTGGGGGAAGGAATGGTGCCCAACCACTTGGACGGTCGGGGATTGAACGCCGACCTGCATGACGCGAGACTGTCACTCTTCTGTCCAGCCCAAGTTTTCTAACATGTCCGTTAACACATGTCATTGCACATGTTTGGTAATGTTATTGTTTAATTTCTCTATGTAAACAAAAATCCATCTTTGTCTACTTTTAGAAACAGCCATGTAATTAGCCCATGTTGTAGCCACACAACATTTCAAGTCTTAACCTGCAGGCTCCTCTGCTACAAGATCCTCAACAAAAAACTAACATTAAATTAGCTAGATTAGCACTTTATGAGCACCACAATGAGTGGTCAGCTCCTCTAACACATATTCCCTTCAAAAGCCTAAAGGTTGCCAAATAAGCAGAAAAATGATGTGCCTATAAATGCCAACTAACAAAAAGACCAATGTAGAAGTTCCCTAAATATTTAAAGTCGGCCACTGATAACCTCATCGTCATCAAATCCTAAGGATACAGCAGACAAAACATCTGAAGACTAATTCAGATCTCTTACATTCAATAAAATTATGACTAGTACTAAAACACCAAAGACAAACATGAACGAACTCCTATCATGCTCAGCAATTGTTACTAACATCTCTACAAATAGTGTAAGACACATGCTGTAACACTGACCACAGAAAAGGATGATCACTTCCATATCAAAGAACACAAGATGTCAACCAACTATTTAAACACTACACGGAAACCTAGGGTATGGTCAACATTGATTTTTGCGCTTAAGCTCCTTTAATGTACAGTTCAGTACTCAAGGAGAAAGTTATTAACATAGCAAATCACACAAATTTTTTTAAACAAAATGTTACACCACTTCAAACTGACACTCTTCAGTAATCTAACCAATACCATTACAGTATATTGAAGAAATTTACAAGGTGAAAATTCTTAATATTACATCATAAACACTGACCTACACAGCTTTTATATAAGTGCATAGAAATATAAACAACAGCTCTTGAAGTGCATAGACATATAAAAACCAGCTAAGATAAAAGTGCATTTAAATATAAACAAACTATAGTGACACATTTAAATCTAGTTTCGGCATGGAACATAATTCTTCCACACATAACCAACTCTTTGTGCAAAGATCTATTAGAGTAATCTGCAAATATGTTGACATATTATTTTTCTAAGTACAGTATAGTACTATACCACTACTTCAGAAAACTATTAACTACATGAAAAGAAAGTATTTATCAAAACCACATGAAAATAATTTACCTTTGTCCAACATACAATACAATTTTGAGAATTGCCTAACTTGATAAATACAACCTTTCCTTTTATACTCAAAAACAAAATTGAATATATGACAAGACAAACTTAACAATCAGTTTAGAGTAATCCGCCGTTTGAAACAACTTTGAATAGGAATGTAGCAGAGGTATTAACATTAACTGTTCATTCATAAGCAGGCGATGAGTCACAATAACGTGGCTGAACAATGTTGACCAGACCACACACTAGAAGGAGAAGGGACGACGACGTTTCGGCCCGCCCTGGACCATTCTCAAGTCAATTTGTCGTCGTCCCTTCTCCTTCTAGTGTGGTCTTCATTCATAAGTTTCCCCAATATCTTTAAAAGATAAAGCAGAATTTGGATTCTGGGGGATATTTCACCAGTGTTGCACACCATTAGTCATTTCTCAACAGCACTTCAATTTGGCCCCCTACTTTCCTTGCATTTGTATGTACAGTACTGTAGCTACAATTTTTTTTATTGCTTCTTGAATAAGAAATGACCTGCTCTTTTGATGTTTTAAGTTTGAATTTTCTATTAGAAAACATTGTCCAAGTATTGCAATAGCAGGTTATTGGTGATGATCTAAGGAACAACAAAATTTTAATATATCAGTTAAAAACAAATGACTTGTCTTACTTAACGACAAATGAACAGTATTACGCAGTTTTTTTTTGTTCAGTAGGGAGGAGGATTTGGGGGGAGGGGATGGGAGGTTTAATTTCTCTACTTTTGTTATAAAGTACTGTATTTCTAAGACTAAATGTGCATTTTGCCATATATAATGAAAAAGATGAAAAACATTGTGGATATTTGTTGTACTATATTTACTGTATGTAATATACAGTTTATATAATATGGTGAGTGTTTGCGTGTATTTACTATTTGTGCCTGCAGAATCGAGCAATTAGTTCTTGGACCAGTCCTTCTAACCCATTTATTTTCCTCTATTATATCTATTACATATATATTTTTTTTTCTCTCTCTCACTCACACACACACACACACACACTCTGAGTGGTTGACAAATGGAATGCATTAGGAAGTGAGGTGGTGGAGGCTGACTCCATACACAGTTTCAAGTGTAGATATGATAGAGCCCAATAGGCTCAGGAATCTGTACACCTGTTGATTGACGGTTGAGAGGTGGGACCAAAGAGCCAGAGCTCAACCCCCGCAAGCACAACTAGGTGAGTACAGCCTTCAGGAACCTGTGTAAGGAATCATTCAGAATCTGGTATACTACATATGTAAGGCCAATCCTGGAGTATGCGGCCCCAGCATGGAGCCTGTACCTTGTCAAGCACAAGACGAAGCTGGAAAAAGTTCAGAGGTATGCCACTAGACTAGTCCCAGAACTAAGAGGCTTGAGTTATGAGAAAAGGGTACGGGAAATGCACCTTACGACACTGGAAGACAGAAGAGTAAGGGGAGACATGATCACTACCTACAAAATCCTCAGGGGAATTGACAGGGTAGACAAGGAGAAAGTATTCAACACTGATGGTATGCAAACAAGGGGGCACAGGTGGAAACTGAGCACCCAAATGAGCCACAGGGACGTTAGAAAAGAACTTTTCAGTGTCAGAGTAGTTAACAGGTGGAATGCATTAGGCAGTGATGTGGTGGAGGCTGACTCCATACACAGTTTTAAATGTAGATATGATAGAGCCCAGTAGGCTCAGGAATCTGTACACCCGTTGATTGACAGTTGAGAGGCGGGACCAAAGAGCCAAAGCTCAACCCCAGCAAGCACAAATATTTGAGTACAAATAGGTGAGTACACACACACACACACACACACTCACCCTCACATGGGGCCGGTGGCTGAGTGGAGAGCACGCTGGACGCGTGTTCCTGTGGTCCCGGGTTCGATTCCAGGCGCTGGCGAGAAACAATGGGCAGAGTTTCTTTCACCCTGATGCCCCTGTTACCTAGCAGTAAATAGGTACCTGGGAGTAAGCTGTCACTGCTGCTTACTGGGGTGTGTGTGGTGTGGAGAAAAAAAAATTGTAGTTAGTAACAGTTGATTGACGGGCCGAAAGAGCATAGCTCAACCCCCGTAAGCACAACTAGGTGAATACACACACACACACACACAAAAGGGTCTCTCTTTTACAACACCCTTAGGAAGCAACCTGTAGCAGCTGCCTAACTCCCAGGTACCTATTTACTGCTAAGTGAACAGGTGCATCAGGGTGAAAGAGAGGCTGCCCAATTGTTTCCGCTGCTGCCAGGAATCGAGCCCAGGCTATTAGGACTACAACTCCTAACTGCTATCCACTTAGCCCCGAGGCCCCCATCTGTATTTACTATTTGTGTCTGCAGAATCGAGCCATTAGCTCTTGGACCCAGCCTTTCCAACCAATTTATTTGTGTGTGTATATGTATGTAATGTATATTACATAAACTATATATATATTTATTTTGTATGAGCTCACTTATCAGAACCCCGCTGATCTGAGTACTGTATTAGGGTTATTTGGGGATTATCGATGGCGGATAAATTTTTGGCAAAATTCGTCATATCCAAAAAGCAATTCGGATAACTGGAGATTTTGCCGAATACTACATAGACAGACATTAGGCCATAACACAATACGGTAATCCTGTAAAGCAGTGGCTCGAGGCACAGCACCGACCCCAGTGTTAGGGTCAGTGGTTTCAGGGTACGGGGAAGAAAAAAGATAATGTCTGGGGAGGATGAGGGGCATGTTTCCTTAATGACGATTTACACATGATTACATTTTTCCCTTCGCAGATTTCACTGCCTCTTATGTAGCAGGTAGTCAAAAACAGTCACAACAAGTCAGGCATTCACAGTCACAACCAGTCACAGGCACAATCACAACCAATCTTAGTCCCCGTGGTGCAGTGGTAGCACACTTGTGTTTCTCAAGCTATTTGGTCAATGTTCATATCCTGGCCAGGGAGGATTGACTATACAGCAATCCCTGACCATAGGCATTCCATCACAACCAGTTATAAATTCACAGTCACAACCAGTCACAGTATACAATATAGTGTAACGTTAGTCACCCGAGAAACTCAGCCTCCCGGGTTACTAGTTGGTAGGAAGAGCCCGTACCAAATTAATCCTGTCTAGACGCGACTGGAGGGGTGGGGAATAGGCAGCTGCGAGGGACTGCTATGGGAATGAGGGTAGGGAGGAAGCAGTAAGTATGCATATGTATGCTTTCTGCTTCATCCCTACCTTATATATATATATATATTCCTGCTTCCTTCCTCCTTACATATGTATGTATGTATGTACGTACATACATACATATGTACGAATTATTATACACAGTAGCACCTCCCTGAAACATAACCCTCTAAACAATAGACCAAGTAGGCCCACTTTAGACAAAAAAAAAAAAAAAAAAAAAAAGTTCCAATTCCCTGTATAATCTGGATCATTAGGCAACAATTTCCTGCAGATCATAATTTTTTATAAATGTATTAGTTTATATATATATATATATATATTTTTTTTTTCATTATAGAGTAGAGACGAGAGTCCTGGTCAGTGGCAGAGCCAGAATTATTATCCTGAAAATGGGTATGAAACCTCATTTCCTTAATTATTGATTACAACAAGTTTCCAAGATATTTCAGAGAAAATCTTGTGTCACAAAGTCGATGGGTCGGGTTCATTTAGTGTCATGGTCCTAGTTTTTAAAAATTAAGCTTTAAGTGGCTGGATCCCAAGAAAATCTGGCAATGGAGAAATTTCTTAACGGATAGGATCTCATGGTGGCAGTTCAGCACATGATGGGATTAAATTGATACTTTGCTCAATTAAATTTACCCATAAAGTGAAGGGGGGGGGGGGGGGGGGGGGAATAAGGACATTAATACTAATGCCTTTAATAAGGCTCTGATCATGTTTTTGAAAAATAGTTTATGCCTTTGGAAAGCCATTGAGCATACTGTATTTAAAACAAATCCAGAAATCTTGATTTCAAAAGTCTGAATTGGGTCCATGTGGATATTATCTGGATTTTGGAGACGTGCTTAAATATATACTATACACTGGTATACACACTTTTCAAATCTCCATATTATATTGGGTTTTTTCCATTTTTTATATATGTACTGTATACAAGTTATTAAATTCTTGTAAAGCCACTAGCGCGCACAGCGTTTTGGGCAGGTCCTTAATTTAACCCTAGTTTTCACAGGAATACGACCCGCGGAATCGTTTAACAACCAGGTACCCATTTACTGCTGGATGAACAGAGGCTACAGTTAAGGATTGGCACCCAGTCAATCCTCCCCAGAAAGGATACGAAGCCAGGCCAAAGCACTTGCGAAGTGCCGGGCGAGTGCTTTACCACTGCGCCATGGAGACCACAGTGACTTTATGAAAGGGTTTTAATTTTCCCAATGTATTATCATAAATACAAGAGATAATCATACTCACCAAGAAATTTAATATAATTTATAAAAAAAAAAAAATTCCTATTATTAATTGGTTTTAATTTGTTTGCATTTATTAATAAAAAATTATCTTTTCATATTTACTATTAATTATAACAGCACTCATAATGGAGACCAGGTCTTAAATACGTAGTTAGGTCTAACACACTGGGCATTGTTTTCCTCTATCACCGCTAAACAGCTGTGGCTAACATGCCCAAATTCCTATTTTGAAGGACAAATGTTCAAATGAACTTCTCTGGAAATTTACCTGGAGCATGCCTGGAGAGGGTTCCGGGAGTTCTTCTACTCCCCAAGCCCGGCCTGAAGCCAAGCTCGACTTGTGATATCTTGGTCCAACAGGCTGTTGCTTGGAGCAGCATGCAGGCCCACATATCAACTACAGACTGGTTTGTCTGGCACTTCTTGCAAGAACCTGTCCAAGTGCCTCTTGAATACATCCACCTTCATTCCAGCAATATTTCTAATGCTTGCTGGTAGGGTGTTGAACAGCCGTGGACCCCTGATGTTAAGACAGTGCTCTCCGATTGTGCCTATGGCACCTCTACTTCTCACTGGTTCTATTCTGCATTTCCTTCCATATCTTTCCAGTATGTCGTTATTCTACTATGCAAATTTGGAATCTGGCCTTCAAGTATCTTCCACGTAAATCCAGTATTAGATACCTTTCTCATCTCCTTTCCAAAGAGTACATTTTGAGAGTTTTGAGACAGTCCCAATAATTCAGATGTGTTATAGTTCCAATGTGTGCCATACATGCTCTCTGTATTCCCTCTAATTCAGAGATCTCTTCTGCTCTGAAAGGGAAAGCGAGTACTGAGCAATACTCAAGATGGAACAGCACCAGTGATTTAAATAGTGTTAGTTCTGCTGTGGGGTTCCTGGATTTGTAAGTTCTCATAATCCATCTATCATTTTCCTGGGTGCCACTATGTTCACTAAATGTCAGGTCATCAGACATCAAAATTTCCCAGGTCTTTTACATGTTGCTTTCCTTCTATGAGTAGGTCTGATTGTATCCTGTACCCTACGTTTCATTTAAGCTCCTCGTTTCCACCACACTTTGGTGAAAGGTTCCACTGTACCTGGAACTTATCACCGTTAAACATGTCATTTTTAGTTGCTCAATCAACGACTTTATTTATATCTGCCTGTAGTTTTTCAGTGTCTTCTACAGTGGCAATTTTCATGCCGATTTTTGTATCATCTGCAAAGGATGACGAACCAGTGACTAGTATTTTTGTCTACGTCCGAGATAAGAGAGAAATAACAGTGGTGCAAGGACTGTGCCCTGGGGTACAGAGCTTTTCACTGCACTTGGGCTTGATCTTTCTTGGCTGACCGTCACACTCTGAATTCTCTTGACACAATTTAAGCTATCTTTTTCTATGCATTTGGCAAAACTCGCATATCACAATGTGGGTATTTGTGTTCAAATGTTGAACACTTTCAACATTTGAATATAGCTACGTACTGCAGTGAAAGTGTCATATTACCTTAAGTTATAAATTAAGCCTCGAAACATAACACCATCACGTTGGAAATAGGTAAGGACGAAATGTAAAGAACTAATCTTTTCCCATGCATATTGCAGCCCATCCTCCTGTTTAGGTAGTATTTATGGTAACAATATGGACCATGGTACATATATAGATTAAATGAACAGCTGGAAAGTAGAATTTGGTACAATTGAATTTGGATTAACCGGGGAAAGGTTTGGTATTTATGTTACTAATAAATCCTAATATAACCTAACCATCCTAGGCCTAATACACACTATCTGAAGCCCAATACTTATTGGCTTAGGTACTTAAGCTCAGATTTTAGCTCTATTTCTTTTAGATTCTTATAAAGTGAATAGTAGCAAATTCTACGAAGTGTCCATTACGTCAATATATGTACGCTGAACAAATCCACGAGGGCTGTGACGAGGATTCGAACCTGCGTCCGAGAGCATCCCAGACACTGCCTTAATAGACTGAGCTACGACTCAGTCGATTAAGGCTCAATCAAATGATTGTTCATTTGAAGCATCACACAATTGTGATTTCTGTGTGTATGTACGCTGGTCAACATAGTTACAAAAGTACTATCTAAACAGGAGGATGGGTTGGTGTATGGTGTCAACTATTTTTGTGATACGAGAAAGACGAAACATCTACTGTACCTGTTTCTATCTTGAAATTCTGAGCCACAATAGTTATGCCTGGTACATAGTTTAAATTATACATACCGATATGATTTAAAAGTCAACTTTAAGACAATTGATAATCGTTTTCATTACTAAGCGAATTAAAAAATTTAATTATTGCTGAAATACTTTTCAAAGAATATGGTAAATTGCATAGGACAGAAAAAGAAAATATTACAGAACGTTAAAATAAACATCATCAAGGTACAGTGTGGTGTAACGCACCAAAAGCCACTTTGAGACTTGGAGGTAAAACATGTTCGAGAACTAAATACTAGAAAAAGCTTTCGCACTTGCCTCCATTACTGGTAGTGCAGTATCTGCATATACAATCAATATTAAAATAATATATTTTTAATAAAATCAACTAAGTTTTAAGGGTTTCATATATATACATTCATTATATACTTTATATACATATATTTCTTTAAATACCAGTTTAAAAATCATCACCCCAGCCATCATCCCAAGTATCCTTCACTTGACTAGTACTTGCCTGACCATTATTACTTGACCGAGACATTGGCAAGATTACTGAGGAAGGCAGTGAAATCTCTGGGTTTGTAGTATTATTACTATTCAATAACGAATGATCATTTGCAGACATTAGCAAGGACTTCATTTCTGGGTGTGCATGAGAAGTCTTGCATGGTGAATTACTGTTCGTGCTTAATGGAGATGCATCAAATAAATTAATCTGCTCTCCCCATTCACCTTCTTCCACCCAACCATCACCAGCCACACTTGTATCTAGCCCCGCTAATGTCTCGGAAACAGATGGCAGACGAACTTTTTGAATTCCCTTCACCTTGCAGTTAGCTTCTATTAACAAGGTCTCCAGGTCAAATTTCTTTGTGTCAAACTTAGGTGCAAGATCTGCAAAAAAGTCTAATTCAGCATCATGCTTTTTATTAACTTTAATAGCTAACACATCAAATTCCTCCCCAAGATTTTGAGTTCTCTTTGGTTGTACATTATGTGAGATTTCTTTATTCTTTAAACTGTCGAGTTTCATTCCTGAGCTTGGTTTCCCAGGAGCTGAGCATGTGCCTACATTAATGGTCTTCTTAATATCACTTACCGAAGATGCACTTTCCAAGTGTGAATTCATTTCCACCTTATTTGCATTTGTAAAATCCAGAACAGATGTTGTACTCCCCTCAGTCACTAAATCCATTCTGTTCCTTTTCATCAATTCATCTTTATCTTGATTGATAGAAAGCAAGACACTAGAGAAGTCCTCCACTAGAGCATCCTGCATCTCCTCCCAGTCAGATGACCAAGCATCTGCATCGCTACTTGCTGGTCCTGGAGGTCCCATGGCCATGCTGGCAAGGTTACCACTGTCTTCACCTCCATCTGGTGAACTTCTCTCTGGAATCTGTGTCAGAACTATGCTGTCAATAGAGAGGTTGTCCAAAGAGTTAGCATCTGATTTGACTTCAGTACCAACTGGTTCTGGCGGCAAAGATATGGACCGTGGTGGTGGGAGGGGAGGCTCTGTTAAAAAATATCAGCAAATTAATTTGCATAATATGTAGCTATCAAAAGTACTTAAATAAAAACATCTAAGAAGCTTAAGATAAAATACATGAATGAAATAATTTATATCAATACTAGTAACTTGCCATCAGAATGAGATGAAATGGGTGAAGCGAGGCAAGTTTTATTAACTTGGCTGCTGCTGCTGCTACTCCTAGCTTCTGTCGAAATTATTTGAGGAGATGACACACTTTTACTCGATGGTAAGCTTGCTGCTGCCTGCAAAAATATTTGTATTTTTACATTTAAAATTGTGGCATCTCAGATTTTAACAAATTGGGTTCTACATTCCTTTGATCATGTACAGTGCATATTTTGTATATTTGTTTTCTAATAAAATGAACTTTTACTCATAAATGCTTTTACTCAAAATTACTCATTAAAGGTAAGACAATAAAAAAAGCTAATAAATGACTGTTTATAAGAGTCAAGCAAGAATGGTAAATGGTAAAATTTACTGATTTTTGCTCCCAGAACTCAAGTTTCATAATGCCCTCTCTTACACCCACATACAGCAATTTCTATATTTACTTGTTCCACAGGATGAGGATGTATGACGTGTTTCATAGTAAAAGGTAGAAAGTATTATTTATTGTAGTTCGGAAGGGTCTTTGAACCTCAGTGTAATGATTCCAGAGACATCAAATGTTAAATCAGCTCAAAATTCAGATACTAACCTTTGGCTTTGCAGTTGTGAAGAGATTCTGTCGATTTTCTCCAATGACTGTGTTGGCCCCAAGAATAGGCACAAGTTCAGCAAGGGCATGCAGTGTTGCCATCACCAGACTGTCACTCGAGTCACGAATACCAAGCAACAATTCTGGCAGCTGTGTTTATGGCACAAAGTTACATTACAATGCCCTCCAAATTGTTTTTTAATGTTAACCAAATGAATGTCATTTTCTTAGTTAATCTCATTTCAGTACAGCTTTTTTCCCACAGTGCAGTAAGCTAGAAACCTAAAGACTACAAGGTTAAGCGTGCCCATGACAATTTAATGACATGGCATCTGCATAGCACAGACTGTTAAACCAATTAGCCTCTTACTAACTGGGAGTCCAGAGCAGTCTAACTTTATTGCAATGCTCCTGCTAGTAATCTCCTTAATATTTTCTATAGGCAAGAAATATTTTCATATCAAGGTAAAGGCAAAAATCAGAAAAATGATGAAAAAAAACTGCAACAGGGACAGAGAACATTTAGGAGATTTGGAAAATTAAGATAGTCCTTGAAAAACTTACAAAATTAATGAGGTATTAACCTCTTGTACAACTCACCACATCCCTGGCAAGAACATCCTTTGGAATTAACAAAACATAGTGAGGCAGGTACATCAGCAGGATGCTTCGAACAGTTGCATCGTGTACACCGAAGAGGCGGATCAGCTGTGGTACTATGTCCCGCTGGAATACCGCATCACTGAACAACCCATTCTCTGCCCCATTACCTGCATAATACTGTAGTAAGTGTATGTTGTATACAGAAAACATCTTCAATAATTTTACAACTGCATCATCATAGGAAAAGTATGCAATGTATAACTAATTTCCATTTCGCACTTATATGTCACCATATATGAGCCCCATATTTTTTAGTGCCGTGATGTTCCACATATTTAACTATACAAATTCAACAAATGACACTTGAATATTATAGCAAAAAACAAAGAAGAAATGAATGAAAGATATTGAAATAACTGTGAAAAATTGTATTTGCGACAACTGCTGCCCCACAGGGTGGAGGGGACGAGCTTGTCTGGGTGTCTACTCACTCTGCGCCCATAATTTCTCACCCACTCAGCTCCACCATAGCTAAAGTATGTCACATACAATATTTTGTTTTAGTTTCCAATGATCAGAGACTGCATTTTAACAATACAGTACAAGAAAAATCATTTTTTGCCAGTGCATCACGGGAGTGTCATATTATAATGCATCAAAGTTGAGTGACTAAGCAATCTTTTTTTCTACATTTAAGCAGATTAACAGCTGACACCACCAAAACACACTCCTTAACACTAGAGGATATATGATCTCAGTCATATACGACAGAGGTCGCATATAAAAGTAAGCTGTGTTATTTACAATTTTCCAATCTCACTTTATTAAAATTGAGATAGCATATATTTGCAAGACTGAAGTTAAAATTAAGTTTTGGGTATTTTTTCATACTCTATTAAAGAGAAAATAGTGTAAATGAGGTTGATTATATGTAAAGAATGAAAAGAAAGAAAAGTGTTAGCCGTATGTGGTAAGCAAGAGGTGGTAGCAGGCTGCCGTGCCACCGATGGCCCCCCACACTTATCCCCGCAGAAGAAACGTGCCTTAACACATTTCACCTGCAATTTTCCGTTACTTCCATCTGACAATCAAAAATCTTATTTTCAGTTTTTCCTCTTTATTTAAAATAAAAGCTTTAGTCACTTGAGTAAAGTAAGTTATGCCTGCACATTTAAAAATTAAATATAAAATTTCTTACTAGCAGAACTCCAAATCTGTGTAATGCCATAGCATACAGATTGTGACCAGATCTGTATACTATAAGAGTGTAGTAACAATCTTATTTTAAGTGGCTGTTATTCTGCTGCCACCTCTAAGATTATTGTAGAATAGTGATTAAAATTAAAAAAATTAAAACTACCCCACTGAAGCCCTAAATACTACACCAGAAAAAATTATATAATCAAATCAATCACATTCCCTAAAGAGCTTAACAAATAAAATTATATTCACCCATTTTGCAAATGAAGTTCCAAAATAATACAAAACGCACAACACACACAATATATACTGTACTAACCATTCTTCGGAATGAGAACTCTGGGCATGAGATGGGTAGCTGCTAATGGATGCAACAACAGTGGACGACTTAGCAGAGCTTTAGCTAAAGTGCCCGATACTAATTCTTCAGGATACCGACATAAGCTGTCTGCAACAGTCCTAGAAGAAGGATGAAAAATAACTAAGGAATATGGCTTGTTACATATTCCAGGCCAATCTTAAAATCTAAAGTTCATATTTACAGGCATTAGCCTTAATATTTTACAATTATATGGCTGCTAATTCCTGTATTTGCTGGCAGGAAGTTTGTTGCCCACCACCAACTGAAATATATTTATTTACAAGCACAAAATCATACATTTTCTATACAAAACCACTTGAAAATCACTTTCAATAATTTTTTACCACCAAGAATCCTTGCAAATTATCTTGTATGCTAGAAATTTATATAATAATAATAATAATTTGTCATGGCAGCACCTTCCGGTATCTACTGCAGTCCCCACCTTAAACTGCAGTCCCTGTGGTGTAGTGGCAAGACACTTGCCTGGCGTTTCGTGAGCGCTTTGCCCCGGGTTCGTACCCTAGCCAGGGAGGATTTACTGGGCATCAATCCTTAACTGTAGCCTAAGTTCACCTCTGTTCACCCAACAGTAAAATGGGTACCTAGTTGTTAAACGATTGTGGGTCGTATTCCAGGGAACATGAAATTAAGGACTTACCCGAAAACACTATGCGTACTAGTGGCTGTATAAGAATGTAAGAACTCTTGTACTACTATATCTACACACACACACACACACACACACAAAAAAAAAAACCTAGGCCCAATCAGCTGCCAAAATAAATTATTTTCTGGCGAAAATATACTTTGACATATACGGTACAGGAATACAATTAAACGTATATAATTAAACCATATACATTTTGCTCAATAAATCAGCTAATCAGATCTAACTGGGCTTTTTCTGCTCTCCTTTCAACTTCTTGACTATCCACAGTGATTGGCTGTTTGCTAATAGGATTACCTCCTTTGAATCCGATGTTGCTAATAAGGTTCAGGACAGAATGTCAAAACTGTACTGCAATCTCCAATGACAACCTTTGCAAGCAGTGAGCTCAAGTGTGTGGCTCAGCCAATAAAGGCAACTTAGAATTTTGTCTGTCTCACTCTGACCAGCTAAATTCACTCTCTCAGATATCTCCTGCTATTCATAAAGTGCCAAAATTTCACCTGCCATATACTTATTGGTATAAATTATGTAAAAGGTGCACAATGAAAATGGGGAGGGTCTTGTCCGGAAAGGGCATCAATGCAAGCTATTTATACAACTTGCATTCAAAATTATATATTTTGTCCTTGATACAATCATTTATACTCTATCACAGATAAATAATTAGGCTTCATTTGTATACTTTTCTGGGTGACCGAATGATTCTAAGAAGAGCTAAAAAGTGTATTTTTGCACGAATTTGAAGTTTTAAATTACGACTTTTTATACTGAAATTATGCAAATTAGTGAAAATGGTGATTGGTCAGAGTTTGCCCAAATACCCCTGCAGTTTTCAAAATACTGTACGATGCTTATCGGAAATATGACTCTTGAGCGTTATTTCCGAGCAGAATTCAGGCCGATTTCATGTACAGTATTTGGAGTTTTAAATTATGACTTTTTATAACCATTCCTTGGTACACTGATGATCTTTAACCTTGTATTTAATCCCAGGCGGGACAGAAATGGCTGGACGCATTTCCTATCACCTGGTTGATACCTGGTTGATGGGGTTCTGGGAGTTCTTCTACTCCCCAAGCCCGGCCCGAGGCCAGGCTTGACTTGTGAGAGTTTGGTCCACTAGGCTGTTGCTTGGAGCGGCCCGCAGGCCCACATACCCACCACAGCCCGGTTGGTCCGGCACTCCTTGGAGGAATAAATCTAGTTTCCTCTTGAAAATGTCCACGGTTGTTCCGGCAATATTTCTTATGCTTGCTGGGAAGACGTTGAACAACCGCGGACCTCTGACGTTTATACAGTGTTCTCTGATTGTGCCTATGGAAACCTCTGCTCTTCACTGGTTCTATTCTGCATTTTCTTCCATATCGTTCACTCCAGTACGTTGTTATTTTACTGTGTAGATATGGTACTTGGCCCTCCAGTATCTTCCAGGTGTATATTATTTGATATCTCTCTCGTCTTCTTTCTAGTGAGTACATTTGGAGGGCTTTGAGACGATCCCAATAATTTAGGTGCTTTATTGCGTCTATGCGTGCCGTATATGTTCTCTGTATTCCCTCTATTTCAGCAATCTCTCCTGCTCTGAAGGGGTAAGCGAGTGAAGACAGACCTAATGCGTCTGTTCACCTAGCAGTAAGTAGGAACTCGGAAGTTAGTCAACGTGTTGTGGGGTTGCATCCTGGGCGGGGTCAGTAATTCGACTTTTGAGGGGACGGGGAACCCACGATATAAACCTAACATATATGAATACAATCTGGCTGCCTGTCTCCCAACACAATGAATTATTTAATTATTATAACTAATTAAACTTAATATTACTAAATTACTAATACTATTATATAGTATAAATCCAAAATAAAACTTTATCTAATCTTACCAAAACTATTCAAAAATAGTTCCTAATGCAGTTACAATTCTTGGGCAATGTAAGGAGTGAAATTTTCACTGATGTTTTCCATGAAAAAAAAAAAACACAAAATGCGTTAACTCATTCAACAGCAAATGTTTACATTTTGTAAACATCTGTTCATAAAATGATACAGTAAATGCCTATAAAAGGATTTTCCAGATGTTTATCATAGCAAATAGTTTTCAAAAGCATTCAGACACTAAAATAGTTGACCAAACTTCAAACTAGAAACATGAAATTAAGATACACAGTCAAGTATTTCATTCAAACAAATTAAGAAATAAAGTAAAATATTTTATTCAAATAAACTATAGATCTGAAAAAATGCTCTTATTAATTAATATTAAGTGTGTTTTAATTAATATTAATTATTAATGTAATTAATATTATTAATTAATATTAACTCTTAATATTAAGAGTGGAAACTAGTACTTCTACAAAAACTTACTTGAGAAACTCCTCTCTCTCCTGGTCACTTAACAGTAGGACGTTATTCAGATCATCGTGTAATTTCAAAAACTCATGGCTGAAGATGTGATGGGCAGCAATCAAAGCCAAGCGGGGTCTTTGCATCCAATCTTTGTTGAGACCGCTCTTCTGCACAAGTGACAGAAAATCCCCAGCTCCTGCTACTTCTGGCAATGTCAAAGCATCATTATATTACTTTTACAGAACCCACACACTTAAAGGACAAATTGTACTCGAAATATACCAACTGTTACACACAGATCACACTAACGTGATGCATCAAATGAACAAATCCACAAGGGCCGTGACGAGGATCGACTGAGCTACAACAGGGTTAAAAAAAAAAAAAAAAAAAAAAGTTGAAACTCTTTTTAACCCTGTTGTAGCTCAGTTGATTAAGGCAGTGTCCGAGATGCTCCGGGACGCAGGTTCGAATCCTCGTCACGGCCCTTGTGGATTTGTTGTTTATACCAACTGTGTGTATGTGCTTCCTGTAAAATATTGCGTTGGGCCACCAGAATCTACACAAATACACTACATAACACTCGCCTATAAAATGAGGCATTACCTTCACTCTCTCAGGCTATATTCCACTTCCCACAGGAACTAGGTGCACAAGTCTTCATAGCTTGGTGCATTCTTATAATAATTACTTGCTAACCCCAGCTTGTGCAAATGTAAACAAGTATATTTTATGTATATTATCGTATAACCATCTTCAATTGTAATATCTTTAACCGTGTTGCATTATAATCCAGTGCCAATTCTCCATGATTACAATTCAGTGTCAGGTCCTCAATGACTACAGTTCACTGTCAAGTGTTCATGACTACAATCCATTTTCAGGTTTTCAACTATACAGTAATCTACCGTCAGATTCTTAGGAATATAATCCAAAGTTAGGTCACCTAATACTTAATTACAAGAGATGAATATTAAAATACCATCAAAGATATCTTTTACAAAGCTAAAAATAAATAAGATGGACAGTTCCTAGCTATTATTATGTGCAAGTTTGACCAATCTACACACACACATCTTGCAAACTCTTGCAAATTCTCACAGAACTCTGAGCATGGGCTCACAGAATCAAAGTGTTCCGTGGAACCCAAATTGGAAATTTTTGATCCAGGTCCTTTTAACTTATACAATGTTCCTTCTTTCTCTATTTTTCTCCAAATGATGCCTGTCCCCCCCATGACAGTATGAAACACAGTAATAATAATAATGATATTTATAAAGCACGTTCCATATTTTCACATGTAAAACTAATATGTTTGAAAAGTTTGATTTTTTATGCCACACTTAAGGAAATGGAATTTAGTTTTCCTTGAGTGGTTGATCACTAACATCAGCCAACTATTTAACACAATGCAGTTATTACTGTCTGAAAAAAATGGTTACATTGGTATCTAATTTAAATGTTCCAAAATACAGACCCTAAGCTACTTATTAAAAAAACTATCAATTAAAAGTTAGAGTTTTTCCTTTAAAATTATACTCAAAATTATCTGACCCTCTCTTTTTAATAGGTTCTATACTAACACACAAGTTCTAGGTGAACAAATAATGAAGAACGACCATTTCTGTACGACAGCAGCACATCGGCACTTACCCGACACAGTTTCAGGAGTTAAGATGTCCTCAACGAGTCGAGCGAAGGCATAAGAGTCTCTAGCATGTTGATAAGCTGGAGAGATTCGAGTCTTATCATCAGGTGGGATAGATTTCTCATGGCAGTAGCTGCTTATGTGTTCAATATGATCACGCGTCAGCTCTCCAAAACTGGGGAAAAAAAAAAATGGACCTTTGAGTAAACATGAAAAGATTCTTTTTGAAACGTATCATTTGTTTCTTTAATCACATAAGAAGGGAAGGAACTTATTAGGAGAAAGTTCCAAGCCATTGCGACTATATGGCACTTGGAAGGAATAGGATGAAGGAAAGGATTGGTGCCCAACCACTCGGACAGTCAAAGATTGTAACCTGACCTACATTATTTTTTTTTTTAATACAAGTTCTTACATTCTTGTAAAGCCACTAGCACTCATAGCATTTTGGGCAGGTTCTTAATCCTAATTTTCCCTGGAATACGACCCACCAAATCTTAACAACCAGGTACCCATTCACTGCTGGGTGAACAGAGGCTACAGTTAAAGATTGCCGTCCAGTCAATCCTTCCCGACCAGGATACAAACCCAGGCCAAAGTGCTCACGAAGTGCTGGGCAAGCGCTTTACCACTGTACCAGGGACTGCCACAGGGACTAGGAATGATGCGCGACTCGCTCTACCGTCCTGCCCAAATGGTTAGGCCTATCACACAAGATATACCATTTCTAAGGATAAAGTGGGTTCTTATCAGGCAAGTTGACAGCATTGAAGAATTTTTTTAAATCTCTGGAGGGTCATAATGTGCTGAAGGAGTCACTAGTAAAGGTAATCAATCCGGCACAGAACAATAGTAACGAGGCCAATTAATACAAAATTGAAGCCCCTCCCAGATGCCAAAACTCTTACATTCTAAAATCCAACTGGAAAAATCATTAGGGTTAATGGAGGGGGGGTACCTTTGACAAGCCGGCGGCGTCCTGTCCTCATCGAGGCCACTAGTGTTAGTGGCCCTCGGGTAAATTCAGGTAAATTCTCTTGCTATTACAATAACCACCAAACTGCCCTATCAAGTGAACTGCCTTGTCATCCCCAACCAATTGAGACCAGGAGGCAGAACTTAGCCCACCAATAGGGGTACGAACCTAATCCAGCTCCCATATTACAGTACTCTACCTGATACTAGGAATAAACTCGGAGCACAAGATATAGGAGGTTAGAAACTTATTCGACTGCTTCAGAGTCCCCCATATGACATAGAAAGATGCTTTTCCAAGCCATATTAAGCCATAATTAAGCCAAGCCATAACTCAAGCCATATTTGTGAGCTCTTATGTTAGGTTCATGTATTTACATGGAGGAGAAACAAGCAAGCAGCTCAGAGAAACACTCAACTGTGCTGTTCAGTGGTGCCCGAAGGCAAAGTGCCACAGAGACTATGAAGATCCAGCAGTTACAAGCACCAGCAGTCATCTTGATACAAGACTCGGTAGTATGTCTACCGTGTCTACGTTTCTACGTGCCATCTGCTTGCACAGAGATACAAGAGCACAGCTCAACCTCGATTTAATGAACTACATGGGACCAATCCCAGTTCGTTGCAGCGAGGGATACATTGTAACCAAAGATGCGCCTAGGAGACCCATATTTGTGAACAAAACCCCGAGACATCTCAAAATGAAAAGAACTATAAAATTTGGTTTTAAATATGCTCAATGGCTTTCCCAAGGCCCCCAACTCTTTCTTTTGATGTTACATCCATCTACAAAAATCATCAAAAGCATGATTGGAATCACATCAAGTTACCATTCATACCTTAATATTTTCCAACCTCTATGGGCTGATTTCACAGAGTAAAATTTAAATTTTAACCTGTGTCATGAAGGACTGCTGCCAAGAAAACATATCTGTAAAAAGAAATTTATCCACATCTAGCATATTTCCCATACCCTAGCCTTGAAATCTCATTTTCAAAAGAAAGAGACTAGTTGCAGAGGTTTTCCTGAATGAAAATCTGCAACTGGATATAAATTAGAGCAATAGTATTTTGTTTTAAATATGCTCAATGGCTTTCCCAAGGCCTCCAGTTCTTTCTTCTAATCTTACATCCATCTATGAAAATCATGAAAATGGTGATTGCAGCCCTATTAAGAGACTTGTCATTCATACCTTTATATATCCCATATTCTACGGGCGTGGATTTCACTATGGGAATCTTAAATTTTAACCTACGATAGGAAACTTTTCCACCCGTCTTTGAACTCTGTCCCAACATCCTAGGCAAATCTGCACATCTCTCGCTTCAGCGAACTCTTGTTCATGTAATCGGGTGAGTAAATTCAGTTTGGAAAGTGTGTGCGTGTTCCATCTGGAGATTCGCCGAATCAAGGTTCGTTGAACTGAGGTTCCACTGTACAGGGAGAATGAGGATTACCCTTCACAAGCACATTTACACAAAAGTACAAATGAAGATATATAAAAAAGATAAGCCATGTTAAAAAAAAGGAATAAAATTATAAGGGGAGAGCACTAAGCGATTACAACTATACTGTATATCACTTGGATGGGATGTGAGAGACAGCATTTGGGATAGAAAGGAGGATGATTCCAGTACAACTATATAGAAGAAAACACTCTTCAAGTGCTCAAGACGAGCGAAAGCTTAAAATGAAAGAGTGACTAAGAGGAAAAAAAGGCTGGTATTTTTATCACAAACAAATGATTAACTGAAAAAAGAAAAAGAAAAATGCAAATACACTGTAATAAGAAAACCCTTTTTGCCAAGATTCCAAATAGGGAGACCTCCAAGTGGTATTGCCAGAAGAAAAATATCAATTAGGAGAAATGTCCATCCACATTAGGTCCCCCCCCCCTGCGGGTCTTTCTTAAATCTAAACTTATCCAATTTATACCCATTGTTTCCATCGGGAACAAATTCTACCGACATCTGAGACCAACTATTAAACTGAGCATATTAACACAAAATTCTCATTCTTTAACTTAAATCTACAAAATGTCTTATAAGTCACCATACCTGCACGAGTACTCGAGGCCCCAAAGTTTCCATGCTCCATCAGGGGTGACAAAAATACTGGCTGTGCTTACATTGTTGTGGCTTACACCTGCCTAAAAAAATGGAAGACATAACACTTAAATGAGAATTGACAAAACATTCAGGTCTAATGTGAATGAAAAAGTCTAATCACATTATAGTATGTGGCAAGATAATTAAGAGTTGAAATTGCCGAGCCAATATGACTATACGGCACTTGAAGGAGAGGTACGAGGACAGGATTGGAACTGGGATATGAGACAGTGCAGAAATGGTGCCCAACTTCTTGGACCACTGGGGAATCAAATGCCGACATGCAAGAACGAGACCATCGCCATAGCAATTACTCATTGGTCTGTTATTCTGCTTGTTAATTTTATTTGGGCCGAGGAGGGATCAGCCTAAGGAAAAATGGTGAATACTTACTGAAAGCCCGAATTCTGTAAACCAAAATCTTCAGATAATCCAAATAAATTCAAGTTTGAGATTTTGACAGGCCAACTCTAATAAAACGTCAGATTACAGAGATTTCTACCTAACAAAACCCAGAATAAATTATAATGTTTTACATTTTTGACATTTCAAGTAAAAATTTTGGCTAACTCAAATGTCTGGCAAGCTCGAATGGGAATCGGTCACCCATATATAATTCAGATTATCAAGAGCAGACAGAACAGTAAAAAGGATAACACATTTAAAAAGGAAAAAAAAAAAATCACTCTTACATTCACTCTGTCATCCTCATTACATAGGAGCATGTATAAGCAAGCACTGTTTCTTTGCAGTACTGTAATTATTACTTGGTATAATTGCGGTTGAATGGTGCCCATATCTTAAGAAGCACAACAAACTGGACAAGGTGCTAGGACTTGCAACTAAATAGTTCCTGGAACTGAAAGATGAGCTATGAGGGGTTAGAGGCCTTAAATATGCCAAAACTAGAAGATACGAGAAAAAGAGGTGATATGATCACTACATAAAAAATAGTAATGGGAATCAACAAAATTGATAGGGAAGAATTCGTTAGACGGAACTTCAGGAACAATAGGCAATAGATTTTAACTAACTAAACAAAGCTGCCGAAGACATAAGAAAATTCATTTTTGCAAATACAGTACAGTGGAACCTCTATTAACGAGTTTAATTCGTTCTGGCACCGAGCTCGTTACCTGGAAAACTCGTCTTAAGAAACAAATTTCCCCATTTAAAATAAAGGAAATAAATTTAATCAGTTCCACTCCCAAAAACATCCATACTTGTATGACTTTTTTTTATGTAAATATAAATGTTTTGTTGTAGTGTTTTAATATTTACTTTACCTTATGAAGAGTAGTTGCTGGCTTGAGGGAGACAATGGGGAGGTGGGAAGGAGGAGAGGGGTTATGGTGTGGAAGGAGAATCCACCTCTGAGTCAGGCGGACTCTCTCTTCTTGGGAATTTCACTCAAATTTCATTTCAAATGTCACACAAGGATGCGTTAGACCAGCACCAAATAAAAAACTACGTTGATTATACTCGTTGTGTCAACAATATAATAGTCTTACCACGAAGATACAATACAATGCCGTTTTCTCAAATAGGCAATGTGGTTATTAAAGAAAACAGAAATTTCATGGCAAACATGTATACAATCCCCAAGTCGATCGTATAAGAATTGGATTTTATAGAAATATTTGCTCAAATGACGCTTGAGCGCAGTGTTTGGGTGCATTCAAGAGAAAAAAATGTGTCACGTTCAAGCGACATATACCTGCGAAAGTGATAACACTTTCATAAAGTGTTATCACAAAGTGATAAATTAATTAAACATTTTCACACACCGGGTTGTCACTGCTTTATCAGGGCAGCTTTTCCAAGAATGCATTCACCTTTTCAAACATTCCAAACACTTCCCTCATCTCAGTGGAAGAGGCAGCATCCTCCCTTACCTCCTCATTCCCTTACTAATGGTGTAAATTAATGATAAGGACCTGCCATACTCCCTTGTGAGATCAATCACACAGACACCACACTCATGCTTTGCTATAATTTCCTTCTTTAAATCCACAGTAATTGTGTCTTTCTTCCTCTTGACAACACTATCTTTAGCAAGCAGCTTCTTTGGAGATATCGTGTTACAAATTGTAGTCGCAAAACCACTAAAAACCCAAAGAAAAGCTCAAATAAATCCAGAGGGATGCTTGTCGTGTGCGATACAACAACAACACTAGCGTCGGAGGCGTCCGAGAATTTGCGAGAACCCGCGAGATGCAGGAAGCACCATGTGGTTTTGCTCGTTAATAGAGGCAAGCTCGTCAATAGAGACAAATTTGCTGCGAGTGGCTTGCTCGTTACTGGAAAAACTCGTTAATAGAGCCACTCGTTAATCGAGGTTCCACTGTACCCTGTAGTAACACCATGGCTTACGAATGCCCCTTTTTACAAAATTTTCGGGTTACGAGCCCAATTTCTTCATGAAATCTGAATCAGGTTACGAACTTTCCCCCTTGGGTAACGTAGTTTGTTGATACACGTATGGCTGACCTAGCGCGTGGTGACACGGCGACCGCGTCTCAGTTTACCAGTGCCTTCTGCCTAGTGACAATCGGGCCTGAATTCTTTGTAAAGAATTTCAGTGTTCTTCAGATTTTTGGGTATTTGAACATAAAAGTAATTATTATATATCTCGCCATGGGTCCCAAGAAAGTCAGTAGCAAGGTTCAACCTAAGAAAATAGTTGCGAGTAGAGGCAGTAGAGGATGTCTCTTCCTCGTTAAAATGTAGGGAAAAACAAGTATCTTTAGACAGATTCTTAGCAAGACAAGCAAGCCGAGTCACAACCTCCTGCAAAAACCTCCTAGTGGTAATCCTGCAAATCGTAAGGAAGAATACTCCAGAGAAGTCATCACTGCCTGAAGTTATAATGGATGGGGACTCCCCTTCCAAACACTAGCACCTCTCCTCCTCACTGTCTTCCATATGCTTTCAAGAGTCATCAATAAAGGTAAGCAATAACTTTTACATACTTTAGTTCTAAAGATTTGTGTGAATTGGGTATAAAATTTACTTCGACATTAATATTTTTGGGAGTGTGGAACAGATTAATTCAATTTACGTACTTTATTTCTTATGGGAAAATTAACTTTGGTTTACGAACCGTCTCTAGGAATGGATTAAATTTGTAAGCAGAGGTACCACTGCATTCTCTCTCTCTCTCGTCCCTCCTGTCCCTCTCGTCTCTCCCGTCCCTCTCTCTCTCATATATATGTACACACACATACACACATTATATATATATATTATATATATATATTATATATATATATATTATATATATATATAATCTACTAGTACAGTATACTGAAATGAGTGACAAATACATTAGTGTACATAAACTTTTATATATTAAAGGATATTTATAGTCTTATTATACACAGGACATTCCATAACCACCAGACATCTACATGCTACAGTAACATATCAAACACAAAGCTTCATCTTACCCTGTCATGGAGAAAGACTAGTGTGTCAACAATGGACAAAAGTCCTGCGGATATGTGAAGTGGTGAGAAGTGTTCCAGATCGTAGTGCTGCAGTGGTCTGGCTCTCTCCGTCACCACAACTATCTCCCCACCAATCATACCGCCATCCAGATATTTTAATAGCCCTGGATGTCGGTACACTTTGCTTGCCTATAAAACAACATTTAAAATTCTGTAGAACATAAAAGTATATACAGTACGGTACTGCAAATCTTATAGCTTTAACATTATTTCAGGGTGTTTCATGTACTATACAGTTTACAAAGATGTGCTGGATCAGGATGCTACCAAATCATTGGGTTTAGCCAACTCCCTTGTATCCATTTATTGTTAAGTGAACATGTGCATTAGGTGAAAGAAACTCTTCCCAATTGCTTCTGTCTTGTTCAAGGATTAAACTAGGGTCCCTCAACTGTGTACCATGTGTGTGCATAGGATGAATGTGTGTGTGTGTGTGCGCAAGTGAAAAAGAAGGAAAGGTGGGGGAAAACGTAGCTAAGTGTAGGTTCTCTTTGCTGGAGTTTATAGATGAACATGCTGCGAGTGCATTACATAAACAGTGTGTAACAAATTTTTGGTCACAAACTGATAACCATGATGTTAAAAAAAATGTATCTTTGCAGTCAAATATTGCTTGAAGGTATTTTAAGCACAGAGGATAGTGGAAGGGAAGGAAATTATCCGGGAAAAGCACCGTTACGACTATATAGCACTTGGAGTGGATCAGGATAAGGATTTGGGATGGGATGGGAGGAAGGAAAAGGACCCCAACTACTTGTTGACCAAACCACACACTAGAAGGTGAAGGGATGACGACGTTTTGGTCCGTCCTGGACCATTCTCAAGTCGATTGTTGATTATGGATATCGACCCAACTACTTCTCCAAAGCCACAGCCCAAGGGTTAAGAGAACAATTAAGTGTCCTAGGTTTTAATTAAAACTGCAATCTTTTCTGTTTGGTTATACCTGTAGAGCCCTTTCAATATAGGGTCGTTTGCGTGAAGAGGGAGGATGAGCGGCGGAGAAAACCGTTACTGGGACACCATCCAAATCCCCAGGGGCCATCATCCAGTCTTCATACACCTGTGGATATTCTTATATATTATAACAATTAAAACTTAAAACAAAAATCAAACTAAACAAATAGGCAATGAAGAATACAGCAAGAATTATGAAGAGTAATGCTTGAAACTTATACAGTACAGTGCACAGAATTTTGATGTTGAACACTGCCATTATTTCAATGGAGATTGGATGAAAGGGAAGGGAAGATGACCAATCATTTGAACCGTCGGGACCAAACACTGACCTGCAAGAAGCAAGACTGTCACTATACTGACCAGTCCAAGTGGTTGGGGCACATTCCTTCCCTCCCAACCACTTGGGGTGGACAGTAGAGCGACAGTCTTGTGTCATGCAAGTCGGTGTTCAATCCCCGACCATCCAAGTGGTTGATTACCATTTTTTTCCCCCGTCCATCCCTAATACGTATCCTGACCTCCTATGTGCTATATAGTACTTGCCTTGTTGTGCTTGCAGGGCATGAGCTTTGGCTCTTTGGTCCCATCTCTCAACTGTTAATCAACTGGTGTACACGTTCCTGAGCCTACTAGGGTCTATCATATCTACAGTTGAAACTGTGTATGGAGTCTGCCTCCACCACATCACTTCTTAGTGCATTCCATTTATTAATTGCTCGAACACAAAAAATTCTAGTATGTCTGTGGTTCATTAGGGTACTAAGTTTCAACCTGTATCCCCTGGCTTAGTGCATTCCACCGATAGTTCCCTTTCCCTTCCATCCAACCACCTATCCTTGTTTCCTAACTCTTCCGAGTGCTATATAGTCATACAAACCTTTATTGCAAGACAGAATGAATTAAAAGACGAAAAAAAAAAAAAAAAAAAAAAAAAAAAAAAAAAGGCACCAATTAAAGGAGGTTCTCAAACCTATTGTACCTTCAAATAAAAAATAAAATAGGTAAAATAAAAATAAATAAAATGTCTCCAAACACCTAACACTGGTCTCAAAACAAGACATATCAACCATTTATTAGAAATTTCAATGATGAGGATGATTGTGTGTAGTGAAGGTGGTCATATTGATGGGGGTGATCTTGTGTAGTGTAAATGGTCAGTGATGAGGATGGTCGTGTAGTGTAATTCGTTACAAGTGTTGAGGAGTGTGCATAGTGACGATGGCAGTGATGATTGTGTGCAGTGAGCATTGTTACAGTGAAGATGGGGTATAGTGAAGATGTGGTCTTCATCACAAGCAATACCAGGTACCCATTCTAATTACTATATATGGTTCACAGTTATTATGGAAATAGAGAACGCTATTATTAGCATAAATCAGACAAGAAATCACAACAGGGGGGGCTCGTGGCCCTCAGCAAGAAGAGTTATTGTTTTTTAAGATTCAGAAGATTAAGAAGAGGCTTAGCACCGCTTAAATATACAATACTGTAACTAAAAAGGAAATCAACTTGCAAGGTAAGACAATTGTGAGGAAGTGCTTAGCCAGTATGATTACACAGCACACAGAAAAGATATGAGGCCAGGATAGAGAAATGTGGTGAAAAAATGCCCATTCACCTGGGAGAAGAGAATGGAAACTATCAGGAGAAAGCGTCAAGCCATTACAACTATATAGTCCTTGAATGGGATCAGGATAAGAATTTTGGGATGGGACGGTGGGAGGAATGGTACCCAACAACTTGAATTGTTGGGAATTGAGCGCCGGCCAGCATAAAGCAAGCCCGTTACTCAACTGTTGAGCTCAAGTGGTTGTGCTGGACAATAGAGCGATTGGGGATCGAACATCGGCCCTACAAAATGCGAGGGTGTCACTTTTTGTGATGTCCTCACAAAAATTAGGATATGCGTTACAGTACAAACATTCTGTAAGATTTAAAGATAGAGGTAGTACATACAGTACCTAAAGCCACTAGTACGCAAAGCGTTTCGGGCAAGGAGAGGTGGGGAAAAAAATACTTAAACTAAAACTTAATAGTAATTGAGCTTTAAGTATAAATTGTGTTGAATGAAAAAAAAATAATAAAAGATAAAAAAAGGGGGAACATGGTAGAAAATAGCCTTAATAGAAAAAATTGTATTATATACATATATATATATATATATATATATATATATACAGTATCCAAGAGCCGTGTTGCACCACAGAATAGGGTTAATAGGTTTCTGACCCTTAACAGCCCTTCACTGCTGGAAGGACTATTAAAAAAAAAGTCAGAAACTGCCTTCACTGTTACTTCATTATATTGATTACATGCGCTCTAGGTGTATATACACACACCTCGCCTTTATCCCGGTCCACCTCCAGCTGTCCCAGAGTGCTGTCCACATTCCCCATAGCTGCGGGGCGCCAGCCACTTGTGGTGAAACAAAAACTGGTGGTGGGAGTCGGTGGCTGGTTGACGTCTGAGGGGGAAGGTGTTTACCTCCAGCTCCGACCTCGCTTACGGCAGGGATAGGTGCTCAGCGGCTCCCACCTCCGCTAACCTTAGCGCTGCTCGCTACCCTCACCGCTATGCCCGGGCTAACCTCGGCGATATAGTCGTGCTAACCTCAGTGCTACAGTTGTGCTAACCTCAGCGCTACAGTCATGCTAACCTCAGCACTACAGTCGTGCTAACCTCAGCACTACAGTCGTGCTAACCTCAGCACTACAGTCGTGCTAACCTCAGGGCTACAGTCGTGTTAATTTAACCTTAGTGCTACAGTCGTGCTAACCTCAGTGCTACAGCCGTGCTAACCTCAGTGCTACAGCCGTGCTAACCTCAGTGCTACAGTCATGTTAACCTCAGTGCTACAGTCATGTTAACCTCAGTGCTACAGTTGTGCTAACCTCAGCACTACAGTCGTGCTAACCTCAGGGCTACAGTCGTGTTAATTTAACCTTAGTGCTACAGTCGTGCTAACCTCAGTGCTACAGCCGTCCTAACCTCAGTGCTACAGCCGTGCTAACCTCAGTGCTACAGTCATGTTAACCTCAGTGCTACAGTCGTGCTAACCTCAGTGCTACAGCCGTGCTAACCTCAGCGCTACAGCTGTACTCACCTAGTTGTGCCTGCGGAGGTTGAGCTCTGGCTCTTTGGGCCCGCCTCTCATCTGTCAATCAACTGGGTTTTTTCCCACACACACACACACACACACACAATAAGGAAACAGCCCGTAGCAGCTGTCTAACCACCAGGTATCTATTTACTGCTAGGTGAACAGATGCATTAGGATGAAAGAAACTCTGCCCATTTGTCTTCGCCTCCGCCGGGTCTCGATCCCCCGTACCTCTGGGACTACGAATCCCGAGCGCTGTCCACTCAGCCGTCATGTCCTTACAGCACTACGGCAGTGCTAACCTCAGCGTTTCAGCCGTGCTAACCTCAGCCGTATTTATCAGAAAGTAATTATCAATACCTCAGCACTAAGCCATTACGACTATATAGCATTTGGAAGGGATGAAGATAAGGATGGACGGAATGAAGGATTGAACGTCAACTTGCAAGAAACGAAGCAAGGAAATTGTTAGGCAACAGTACTAATGCAAGAAGCGAAACCATCACTGTGGCTTCTTGCCTTAGCTCGACCGTGCACTCCTAGTGGTTAATCAGGTCATTTTCAAGTGAAAGCACTAAAAATTACACTTGTTGACAGAGGGAGGGGATGAAAGAGATCAAGTGAGGCGGAAGGCAATAACCCTATCTCCCTCATTCAACTGGTGGTAGGGAGGAGGGTTAGTTATGGGCCAGCGCTTTCTCTCAACACTAACCACCACTCCCACCGGCAACAATTTCTCAGCAAGCAAAAGCCTTTGAAATATTTCCCCGTACCTGACCTTCCCGGTCATCTTCACCGACGCCACCTTCGCCTTCACCAGCCGCCTCCACATGTTGTAACCGGTGTTGGCAAAAGCTGCCATTATGATGGCGGAGACAAAGATGGAGGAATTGATACAGTTCGGAGCAGAGTAAGGATGACCGATCACCGCCTCCTTCAGAAGTGGTACACTTGTCACAAGCCGCATCCGTGGCATTATAGGTGTTATGTGGCTCTTGGCTTGATAGACTTCGAGGACAGCTGTTGGTCCTGACCGCGGTGTTATCAACGCTATGGAAGCTGACTTCCAGTCCTTCGGGAGCACCAGAAAAACGTTGGGGTAGCGCTGAAGAGCAACTTCCAGAGACTTGTGGTTAGAAACGTCTATGGAGTCGGTCATTTTAATGCAGGGAACCTGTCCAATATCGGAAAAGAGACTGATGAAGGTGTGGTCACGCGGAGAGAACCATTGGTTTAAACCATTCCACACATAAACCTTCAACTCCTTGTTGATTCCTGTATAAAGTACGTCATCAAAAGAAAACCCCATGCTGAGGAGACTACTTAATGTCGTGCTGGGGAGACTACTGAGCATCGCGCTGGGGAGAGTACCTACCATCATGTTAGGACGACTATCTACCATCGTGAATTCCGTAAAAAGTTGGTGTTCAGTCCTTGTGACAGTGTCATCCTGTGTCTTGGGGTTCTCCGACTGTTTTGTGGTTCGTTCTGATGTCTTTTCAGTGGTTTGTGTGATATATTCTGTGGTCGGCTCTGAGCTTTGTTTGATCTGTTCTGAGGGTTGTTTGATCTGTTCTGAGGGTTGTTTGATCTGTTCTGAAGGTTGTTTGATCTGTTCTGAGGGTTGTTTGATTGGTTTTGTTACTTGCGTAATCTGTTCTGGGGCTCCACTGGTCAAAATAACATTTCGAGTTCCACCTTTCAACTGGAAGAGGCCAGCGCTCCTGCCGTTGGGAGAGAACCACCCAAGCAGGAGGTTTCCCTACGCAAAGTAGAGGTTTATGGCCTCATTAATGAACCCCAGGGACATCTTCTACCCTTCTACATCGGCCAGCGTAAATCTCTCACCCTCCAGATACATATGACGGAGGTACTCCGTCGGCTGGAGGGTGCTCTTGTTAGTGTCTTCCAAGAAGCTTTACCTGACGTTTCGGGGAGCGGCCATATTGGCCAATATGGTGGCGGAGCCGGGAGCCACAGTTTCCTGCACCAGGAGGCCGACACAGAGCTCTTCGAGGCAGACGACAGTGTCCTCGGGCCCCCAGCTTGCCATGCTCTTAACGGCCTCCATGCTCTCCTCCAGCAATAACCCGACTACCAGCCTCACGTGCGGCACAGCTTCCTTGACCCGGCAGACCAGCGCAAAGATGGCCTTGTCCTCGTCCAAGTGACTGGCTACCTCACGATCACTCATAACTATTACAGAGTCCCCAGCCGAGGGTTTATTAAATAGATATTTTAAGTCCTTTTCCATGTCTGAACTGGGGACCGCTTGCATCTCGTCATTGTACAGAGTTCTTGGCTAGGGATTGCGAGTCGTGTCAGCTAGCAGCAGCAGCTGACACTATCTGTCACCGTAAGTCATCTTGAGTATCGCGGACAACTCGTTATGTGTTGTGTTGCCTTGGTTGATGAGTATGACTCTCCTGGGTTGACTAGTCTGGGGCGGCAGTCTCAGCCAGTTCTTGATAGAGTTCCTCACCCAATTGGCCACTACCGCCGACTGCGTTGCGAACACCATCAAAAACACCATTTGGGAGCACACCACCAGGATGCGTCCAGGGGTGGTGGTGGGCGTCATTTCGCCGTAACCTATGGTGGAGGCGGTGACCATCGTCATATAAGTATATTCGAATAAGCTACGCATGGGCGTGAGCTCCCCGTGGGCGTTCAGGTGCAAGCCTAGGGTTGTGTTCCATTCCTCAGCCGTCTGCAGCGCCGCCGACACCACCACCGTAAACACCGCAAAGCACAGTAACACCTTCAGCGCACTCAGAGGCCTCGTAAAATTCTTCCATTCCCAGTACACGAACCTGAGGAGGGCGAGGAAGGCAAACGCGTGGGTTGAGACTCCCCTACCCATGAAGAGCGTGAAGGTGCCTTGGGTGAAGAGCCACACATCCACCAGGCAGGGTAGAACCGCTATTCGGTAGGTGGAGAGCCATACTAGACATAATCTCAGGAGGAAAAAGACCGAGATAGTGTAGGTCGTCCACGGCATCCAGCCAGCCCACGGTTCACACGTGACAAGACTGGTGCGTGTCTGGGTAGCATCGACCAAATATAAAATGCCTCCCGCCCCCGCCAGGAGAATGACGATGAAGATAAACCATGAACTATAAACGCCAGATCTGGCGGGAATTCTAGGCACCGCATACAGCCTCAAGGCCCAGCCAACGTATTACATAATTATCAGAGCGTTCAAGGCTATGGCGAACCCGGTAAGACTTGCCCATTGGGCATCCTTCATCGAGCACCCTACTCCAGCCATCACGTTTTGTTAGGGCTCTAAATTTCACTTGAAATTAAAATGAGCAAATCTGAGCAAAATTAAATATAACAGTTAACTAGCAAATCTAGTAAAGGTCTGATTTATAGTAAGGTTAGATTTCTGGCAGTTATAAAGCCGATCATAAGACAGAATCAGAACTATCTCATTAGGCTGTGAAGATGTGTTTTGAAATGGGGATTATGACAGTTTTAGCCACGAAGATCATTTTTAAATGACGCTGGCAATGATTTCAGTAGTTAAATTGGCTGTTAAACGAGGAGGAGAATTATGATATGGTTGGTAGCTATAGCAGTGAAGATGATTCTGACAGTGAAGATGACAGTGAGTTAGTCGGGCAGTATACTGACACTGCGTGACCTAGCTTCTGATTTACACAGGAGCAACACCTCAGTAGTGAACATACAAGCACAATACTCTGGCCGAAACGCTGCGCGTACTAGTGGCTTTACAAGACTGTAATTACCATATTATGTATCCTCACATTCCCAATGTACCTTCTTGTATATGCATAAATAAATAAATAAATAAATTTTTGCGTGACATCATCAACCAAGAAACACTACAGTATTGCTAATCAGTTTAGCCTGCGTTAAAATGTATGTTATACCTTACAGACCTAAACCATTAATATATAACTGCATGTCTAAGAAATCAGGAAATAGTCAAATAATGACGTTTCCTTACATCTGACGCCTCTGTTCACCTAGCAACAAATTATATTCGACCCCAATTTACTCAACATAAATCATCAATTAGAAGAGTGACAAACTCCAAGCCGGCAATTCGTCAAATGTCCCTCCATTTGTCCAAAATATCGAGCTGGATTTTGAAATTCAGCAATATTTCAGAAGTTCCAGGTTACAGAATGTCCCAACCACTTGGGCTGGACAGTAGAGCGACGGTCTCGCTTCTTGCAGGTCGGCGTTCAATCCCCGACCGTCCACAAGTGGTTGGGCACCATTCCTTCCCCCTCGTCCCATCCCAAATCCTTATCCTGACCCCTTCGAAGTGCTATATAGTCGTAATGGCTTAATTGACATTTTCCTCTGAAAATTCCCTCCCTCTCCCTCCTATTTTCTGTCCAATGTGGCTTATCCTTGTAACCATTGCTTGTGTTACATCTGATCTTTTGAAGAAATTGTTTGGTGAATATACCCACCATGTTGTTCAGTATTTTAAGTTTCAATGAGATCAGCCCCGTCATGTCTGGTTTGCTGTGTTGTGTAAATGAAGGTTGTGTCGTCAGCAAATGTGTAAATGAAGGTTGTGTCGTCAGCAAATGTGTAAATGAAGGTTGTGTCGTCAGCAAATGTGTAAATGAAGGTTGTGTCGTCAGCAAATATGTAAATGAAGGTTGTGTCGTCAGCAAATGTGTAAATGAAGGTTGTGTCGTCAGCAAAGGTGTAAATGAAGGTTGTGTCGTCAGCAAATGTGTAAATGAAGGTTGTGTCGTCAGCAAATGTGTAAATGAAGGTTGTGTCGTCAGCAAATGTGTAAATGAAGGTTGTGTCGTCAGCAAATATGTAAATGAAGGTTGTGTCGTCAGCAAATAGAACTGGTTTGAGGTGTTGGGAGGCATTTGGAAAGTCATTAATGTAGATGAGAAAGAGGAGAGGGCCAAGTATGCTGCCCTGAGGAACACCAATGTTGATAGGGGGAATTTGGGTCCCAAATTGTGGAATGACTTCCCAATCAGATTAAAAACTGTCCTTCTCTCAACCAGTTTAAAAGATAAATTAGGAACTATCTAATTAACATCATGTAGCAAGATTCGCTTACATTTCCTCATTCAAAATGTCAACTTTGTGTTTTTGCTGTTATTGTTAATGTTAAATACTTTACAAGCGTGACTAAAATTATAAATCTTATATTATGGTTTACCGTTATATTGTTTATCATTTGTTAAATTTCTTGAATAATCCGTATGTTAGTTCACTTCTCGTTTAGTATTGTGTTTACCCATTAGGATTGTAAATATTTTAACTAATTTTTTTAATGATATGACCGAAACGCTTTGGATATTAGTTTTTTTTTTTAAACGCAACTTCTGCATCTATAAATAGACCACTATATTTTTATGAATATTTTAGTATACATTATATCATAGAAATATATATATATATATATATATATATATATATATATATATATATATATATATATATATATATATATATATATATATATATATATATCATAGAAATATCAGGCCTATTTTCTAGGCCTGCGTATCTACTGCTCTAATGTATATCAATGTATTATGTTATCTATTGCATATCAATGTATTAGGTTATCTACTATATATCAATGTATTGTTATCTACTATATATCAATGTATTATGTTATCTACTGTATATCAATGTACAGTATTATGTTTAGAAGAGGACACAAATATAAGGGACCCCCATAATCTTATTAATAGAAAACGTACATTGCTGAGGCAGAGAAAATGCGTCTCTTTAGTGTAAACTTAATTAAAATGTCATCAATGTGCTAATAGCGAAGAATTTGAACTCCTGGTCATTTCTGCGCACAAGAATTATGTGAACAGAGGCTACAGTTAAGGATTGGCACCCAGTCAATCCTTCCCGGCCAGAATACGATCCCAGGCTAAAGAGCTTGCGAAGCGCCGGGCGATTGTCTTACCACTGCACCACGGAGACTATGTTTATAGAATAATTCGTTTCGTCAGGGCAGGAAGCCTGTTTATATATATATATACACGTTAGCCTGTATCGGTACTTGAAGGGTACCTGTATCGAGGTACCCTTCCCCCCCCTTCCCCCTCAAAGTCAGACTATTGCTCATACCAAGGATGCAGGCCCACATTCAGCTGTCAGCCCGCAGACAGAGCCCAGTAGGCTCAGAAATCTGTACATCAGTTAATTGACAGTTTAGAGGCGGGACCAAAGAGCCAGAGCTCAACCCCCGCAAGCACAGTTAGGTGAGTACAATAGATGACTTATTTGTGGGTACCTACTTACTGCAAGATGAATAGAGGTATTAGGTAAAAGGAAAAACGATTCTAACAATTTGTCCTACCCTGGAATCGAACCCAGCATTACAAATTATGAGTCGAGAACGAAACCAACTGCACTACGAGACCGAGTGTGTCCATAGCTTTTACCTGAGTTTATCTGCGCTCTACTATTTCCCACGTGGCCTCGATGGGAACCAGAAGCCGGCGGCTTGTCAAAAGCAGATAATTGCTCCTGAGGATGTTTTCTATCTGGATTTTAAACTGAAGTAATGTTTTGGTATTTACGCCTCTGGCGGGTAGGAGGTTCCATGGACTCATAACCCTGATTAAAAAAGTATCTCCCGATCTGTCCTACATCGTGGCTCATTGAGCTTGAGGCCCGTGCCCCTTGTATGGGTTACATTTGACCTTTTTAAGTAGTGGTGTGGATTAACTTCCAAACTGTTTAGTACTGAGATCAGCCTTGTCATGTCTGGTTTGTAGATATGTGCTTGTTATTAAGGTGAGGTCTCTGTAGCACAGTAGCTACATTCTCGACTCACAACTGAGAATCTGGGGCTTGATACCTGAATCAGACACGGTTCTTTTCACCTGATGCCTCTGTTCACCTAGCAGTAAACAGATGTCCGAGAGTTAGCCAACTGTTGTGGGGTTATATCCTGTGGGGTTCGACCTTGAGGGACCTCGCTACAAGTCTGAACTATATAGATATATATATTCACAGGCTTCCTGTCCCAGATAAAGCAAATTATTTTTCAATAGGCCAGATGGGGCACACCAAAGAGTTGTCGAAGTCCCCCCTAGGCCTACTGACCTTCCCTAGGAAGTGATTAACCTTCAACAAGAGCCTATAACTCCTGGGTTACGTACAGTATTTAATACTAGCTAGCTAGGGGGTGAACAGCGGCATCAGATGAAAGGGAACGTATCATCTTTCCCTGCCTTTCCCTAGCTGACTACCAGTACAGGGAAACAGTATTTTCTTACATTTCTTTAATTCATTTGACTTTCCAGCTTCCAACTGTGGCTTACTTTCATCTAGATTTAAAGATGCTGTCTATGTGAAACTTGTCTATTTCCCCTATACTCTCCTCTTAAGTTGTGAGATGTATCGACTTGAGAATGGTCCAGGACGACTTGAGAATGGTCCAGGACGACTTGAGAATGGTCCAGGACGACTTGAGAATGGTCCAGGACGACTTGAGAATGGTCCAGGATGACTTGAGAATGGTCCAGGACGACTTGAGAATGGTCCAGGATGACTTGAGAATGGTCCAGGACGACTTGAGAATGGTCCAGGACGACTTGAGAATGGTCCAGGACGACTTGAGAATGGTCCAGGACGACTTGAGAATGGTCCAGGATGACTTGAGAATGGTCCAGGACGACTTGAGAATGGTCCAGGACGACTTGAGAATGGTCCAGGATGACTTGAGAATGGTCCAGGATGACTTGAGAATGATCCAGGACGACTTGAGAATGGTCCAGGACGACTTGAGAATGGTCCAGGACGACTTGAGAATGGTCCAGGATGACTTGAGAATGGTCCAGGACGACTTGAGAATGGTCCAGGACGACTTGAGAATGGTCCAGGATGACTTGAGAATGGTCCAGGATGACTTGAGAATGATCCAGGACGACTTGAGAATGGTCCAGGACGGACCGAAACGTCGTCGTCCCTTCACCTTCTAGTGTATGGTCTGGTCAACATACTCCAGCCACGTTATTGTGACTCATCGCCTGCTTGTGAGATGTAGTTCCATTAACTTGACTTCGTTGGGTTTATGGTTCACAAGGAGCAGGTTCCAGACCGGTGCTGCAAATTCTAAGTATCGATCATGGGATGTATAGATTCTCTTGAAAAAAAAGAGTTGATTTACATTTTTAAATGCCGTTCTAAATGTTTGCCAGCGTCCCACATGCTGCTGATGTTACCCGGCCAATGTGTGCCTCCGGTGTTTATGGTTGCAATTATATTCACTCACAAATCTGTTTTGGAGAATTGTCTCTCTCACAGAGCCAAGGCGAGACTTGCAGACGTCTACTGAATAACGTTCAAGCCTTCAGGTTTCCTGGTATTTACCTGAAAGTCTCCTTCGAGGTCACTATCTCTCTAGTGACCTGGAAGGAGACAGAAAGCCGGCAACTTGTCAAACAACCCCCCCTCACACCTCCCCATTTACCACAGTCTATCAGTGTTCTGCTGTAATTAAACTCCTTTTACTTGTAGTCTCTGCTGCATATAGTCCCTCTCTCACACCTCTTCGTCTGCTCCTTATGCCTCAGCAATAACTGGTCCCTTGGGAACTGTATCCTTAAAGTTCCGTGCGACCATCGAGGCGCTTTACTGCACATCGTGACGGGGCAACACATACATGGAGCGCTCTCGCACGACCCTCAATGGGTTGTGTATTAGTGAGGAGCAGCAGCGGATATTTACATATATGTCCGCAGGCGATGGTGCTGTTAGTTGGAGGTATGACGGGGTGACCAAACATGGCGGGTGACAAGAGGCGGTGATCCTTGTAACTATACCTGGTGACAATAGCTATACTGTCTCCTGCAACACACACACACACACACACACACACACACACACACACACACACACACAGTTTCAAATGTAGATATGATAGAGCCCAATAGGCTCAGGAACCTGTACACCTGTTGATTGACGGTTGAGAGGCGGGACCAAAGAGCCAGAGCTCAACCCCCGCAAACACAACTAGGTGAGTACACACCCACACACACACACAAAATAGGCCGAGTTTCTTTTACCCTGGCGCCCCTGTTCACCTAGCAGTAAATAGGTCTCTGGGTGAGTTTGACGGCTGCTTCCTAGGGATGTGTGCGCGTGTGCGCGTGTGTAAGAGAAATATATGTAGTAGACATAATAGAAAAAAAAACAGATTGTTTGGAAAGGCGGGATCCAAGAGCTAATAGCTCGACTCAGCAGACATAAATACTAAATACACACACTTAAAAGATTCGCGCATCTCATTGTTAATACCGCCAGGGAAAACAAACATTCCCTATTAACAGGAAAAACAAAAGAGAGCCCATCAGCAATACGGAAACACAATACCCCTCCAGCGGCACAACACAATCCTTTGAGCACACAAATCTTTTTTTTCCACCACGAAACAAATGGACTGGGAGGCTCCAGTGTAGAATACTTTATTGAACACTTATTCTGCCCACCGCGTCGCACCTGACGAAGCCTTCCAATCAACTTTGGCCAACATTCATCCTTGTGTCTGCTCGCTCGGGGAAGTTTAAAGGAGTTTCCCCTCCCTCCTTTGTCAACCAACTCTCAGACAGGGAGAGTTTGTTCGCATTGTTTAACTCTCTTGATTATTAATGCGGTGGTGGTGGTGAAGCGTTCGTGCATCGCCTGACGTCTTGTTTATCGTCCTGTCTTGAGTTCTTGACTTGTATTCGCGGTTTCGTCAAATATATATATATGAATTATTCTCGGCGTTTTCTCCGTTTTCTGTTTGGGTTGCTATTTCGTGATTATTTTCTTCGGTTCATTTTTTTTACTTTTAGAAATAATTGAATTTATGCTATTACTTTTTGTTTCCGTGTATTTGCTTTCTAAAATAAATTCTGGAAATTGTATTTTCAGATAGAGCGTCTGTAATAAGAGAAAGAAAATAATTAAGAATATACTGAGATAGATGAGGAAGAAGACTTGAGACTTATGATGTAATATGTATGAGGTTCATGTCTGATTCACATATGTGACTCGTATATCTGAGCCACATGTCTGATGCAAAAGTCTGTTTCGCAGCTTGGGTCCAAGTGGTTGGGCAACATTCCTTTTTCCCCTCCATCCAGTCTTATACCCTTGACATGATATCGCTTCCTATAGCGCTATATCGCTTCCTATAGTGCTACATAGTCGTACAAGGCTTACCCCTATCCTTAAGGTGGACGATAGAGCGACTGTTTCGCTTCATGCAGGTCGGCGTTCAATCCCCGACTGTCCACATGTGGTTGAGCACCATTCATTTCCCCCCCGTCCCATCCCAAATCCTTATCCAGACCCCCTTCCCAGTGCTATATAGTCGTAATGACTTGGGGCTTCCTCTGACGGTTCCCTTCCCTTACCCCTTCCCACAACTGGTGGAATGGCATTGGACATGTGACTAAGGCATTTGAGTCATATATATTAGTCGGAAAGACAATCACATCTGAAACCTTCTTCTTCTTAATCCTCCTTCTCATCTTTATCAGAATTATTCCCCCTAATTGTCTTTTGTTTTATTTCAGTGTTCTTTGACTTCTTCCTCCTCCTCCTGCCTCTTCTCTTCCCACTCTCTCTCTCGTCTTCCTTCTGTTGCTCCTCCTCCTCCTCCGACAACTTCTTTTAGGCCATGTCCTTATCCGCCACCTTCTAAACTTGCAGCAGAAGTCCTTATCTGATAATGTGCACAGGGGACACTCAGAAATACTTCTGAAGAAGGATTGGGTTTATGCTAGAGAGAGAGAGAGAGAGAGAGAGAGAGAGAGAGAGAGAGAGAGAGAGAGAGAGAGAGAGAGAGAGAGAGATTGTCTCAGACGGGACAGAAATGGTTGGACGCATTTCCTCTCACCTAATGAACCTGTTCACCTAAGTTTGACTTTGGGGGGAACTCGACAAAGGTCTAACGTATAAACATACACACACAAGCTACCTGTCCCCAGCAAAACGAATAATTATATATAGATACTACAACATCCTCACTACAGCGCTAATAAAAGAAAACCTGCACGCTCTATTGAAGTTAATTTATATTTCAAATCTCTCTCTCAAATCTTAAAGAATCTCTGATCTATCAACATACTCTATCAACTCTCACTCTCACTCTAGAATGAGTATGATGGGACTATAGAACTACCCGAAGCAACCCAAATCCTCCTTTAATTACGCTAGAATAAACATACATACCCACAGTATGTGGGCCTGCGGGCCGCTCCAAGCAACAGCCTGGTGGACCAAAGTCTCACAAGTCAAGTCTGGCCTCGGGCCGGGCTTGGGGAGTAGAACAACTCCCAGAACCCCATCAACCAGGTATCAACCAGGTATCATAACTTGTTCACACTATTACAGGTGCAGTAAAATAGGGGCACACACCCACATTACTCGATCAACACCCACTAAACCACCACCACCACACGCCCAACACCCAAAAGCCACACACCCAAAATACACCCAAAGCGACACACACACAACTTGTCATTCCGTCAGTATGTCTGTCTCACACTTATGGGAACTTTTACGCTGGAGGCGAAGTGAGAGGGATTGTATAAACATAATTTTAAGTTTTCAAGATTCGATTAAGTTTTCTCGATGACAACATTGGCGACGGAGGATTATATTGTCGAGGAGCTTGTGAAGTGACTGAGAAACGGAGATATGGAAGGTGGAGACAGAATTTTGGAAGAGGGAATTTCAGTTATAGGTCGGAAATGAAGGTAGAAGAGTTACGATGCGTCAGAGTTATGATCCGTAGGAGTTACGATGCATAGTAGTTACGGTGGGTTTGAGTTACGATGCCTAGGAATTACGATTTTTGTTTTATTTAACACAGTTAGGCACATGTTGTACTTTACTTCATACTTTACTTGTACTTTATAAAACATCCGTGTAGGCTTTAGGATAGGTTCAAAGACAACATTGCTGGAAAATTGGAGTGAAAAGTGGGGTGTAAATAACTGGGGATTAAGTCGATTAAGGCAGTGTTTGGGATGCTCCCGGACGCAGGTTCGAATCCTCGTCACGGCCCTTGTGGATTTGTTCATTTAACTGAGGATCTATCACCAGAGGCACATAGCAGCAGGATAACGAAAGCAGCAGACGCCATACTAGCAAACCTCCGGTTATCCTTCACCAACTTGGACAAGGATTCCTTCAGAGCTCTCTATACATTTTTTTTAGTGACCTGTTGTTAAGTATGCTGCCCCGGCATGGAACCCATACCTAAAGAAGCACGAAACAAAACTAGAAAAGGTCCAAAAATATGTAACAAAAGGTCGTTCCAGAGTTAAGGGGATTGAGCTATGAAGAAAGACTAAGACCTAACTGCACTTGAGGAAAGAAGGGACAGGCAGACATGATAACGACGTACAACATACTAAGCAATTGACAAAATAGATAGAAGTATCGTTCAAATTAAGGAACAGTAGCACAAGAGGACATAATTGGAAACTGGAAACACAGATAAGTAACAGGGATGTGAAAAATAGCTTTTTCAGTCAATGAGAATCGTAAATAAGTGGAACGGACTAGATGAGCAAGTTGTCGAAGCCAAGAAAAGAAAAAAAAAAGAGTCACTTTTTCTCAAGAAAAAGTTCAGTTCCCTCAGGTCTTTCTTCATAGCTCAGTCCCCTTAACTCTGGAACGACCTTTTTCTCAAGAAAAAGTGACTGCACTGAAGGAAGGTCGAAAGACGGGGCTTGTGACCAGATGCCTTAGGACACACACACACACACACACACACACACACACACACACACACACACACATGACTGCCGTGTACAACAAACACTCAGTGGGTGACACACAGGGCCATTCAGCAGAGGTAACAATCAGAGTCAACACGAGGAAGAGGTCAAGGAGCATCGTCACGGTCACACACACACACACACACACACACACACACACACACACACACACACACACACACACACACACACACACAGGTCAGTCCCCCCCTCCCGCTGGCTTCTGCCTCGTATTGAAGTGTATCACATGCTCAAACACGCGTAAACACACACACACATACATGCCTTAAGACGCACGCAAACAAGCACGCCAAATATTACACACACACGCACACACACTAAACACAACAGCCCGCCAAACATTGCCATACCGTTTCATAAGCTCTGACACACGTCAGTTTCAATGGAAAATCCCTTGACTGTGTATGTCCACTGTTTCCACAGTTATGGCGTCTGGAGGGGACGGAGCGTCCCTGCCATAGAAGACTCCCCGTTGTCATAGCTAGAGAGATCACAGTGCTGGAGGCCCCCCCCACTAACAGTCAGGTAGATCACAGTACCCCCTAACAGTCAGGTCACAATATTGGCCGACCGCTAATTCCCACTTAAAATTCCAAATCAAAAACTAAAAAGAAGTTAATATATTTTTCAAACACAAAGAGCTCACATAATGACCCAATTCAGAGAAGAAAAAAAAATTTGGTTTTATTTAATCAGGAAATGAATCGCGCTGAATAGTGCAAATGCATTTTTGAAATTATCGAAGCCTCAGAACTTTTATATACCATCGCCATGATGACAAATCCCATTTTCTGTGTGCTTTTAATGAACATAAAAAGACGATTAGTGGCATTATCCTTGTATCTGAAAGGCCAATATATGCAGCTGCTCTAAAACACCTATTGTATTTTAATTTTAATACAACAATGAAAGTAATACAGTACCCCCCCCCCCCCCCTCCACCTGTCTGTCAGCCTGTCCTCGACGAGCGTTGTCAACGTCACTAAACTGATGTATTAAATTGCCCTAACCTAACCTTACCGAGGACCCACGGATAGAAAAACGGGGACATCACGGCAATTTTGCGAGTTGCTAGGATTTTTAAAACATTATTTTTTGGCTGTTAACGCGAAAATATAAGGCCCCCTAACGCCAAAATATAAGGCCACTAAGACGAAAATATTAGGCCAAAATAAGAATTTTACTTATTTTAATGAATGACGTATTTTACGGCCAAAATACGTCAAAATGCGATGTACTATTAAAGATGCTTCCAGTGGTACTCTTCACACCTGACTTATTGCCTCAGGTGTTGGAACCGGTCTTATGTGTATCTGCTTCACAAACTATTCCGAATGCAAGATTTACACGTCCGTTTGATGTATATTGTAGGTCATGGGGTGTCCGGTGGACTGGAAATGTGTGTGTGTGTGTGTGTGTGTGTGTGTGTGTGTGTGTGTGTGTGTGTGTGTGTGTGTGTGTGTGTGTGTGTTTCTCTGTGGTTGGTAGCCCTGTGTGAGGAGGTGGTGGAAGCCAAAACCGTCGGTTGTTTCAAAGCGTTATTTGACAAAGAGTGCTGGGAAGACGGGACACCACGAGCGTAGTTCTCATTCTGTAACTACACTTAGGTGATTACACACACACACACACACACACACACACACACACACACACACACACACACACAAAAAAAAAAAAAAAAAAAAAAAACTATTCAACACTGGTGGTACACGAACAAGGGGACACAGGTGGAAACTGAGTACCCACATGAGCCACAGGGACGTTAGAAGGAACTTTTTCAGTGTCAGAGTAGTTAACGGATGGAATGCATTAGGCAGTGATGTGGTGGAGGCTGACTCCATACACAGTTTCAAATGTAGAGGCGATAGAGCCCAGTAGGCTCAGGAACCTGTACACCAGTTGATTGACGGTTGAGAGGCGGGACCAAAGAACCAGAGCTCAACCCCCGCAAACACAACTAGGTGAATACACGCACACACACACACACACACACACACACACACACACACGTCAAATCACACATATATATACCGTCTCCCTTATAGAGATGCCGTGCCTCAATGGCGCCAGTCACTCCGAGGGTTACAGAGGGCTTAATCCTCCCTGATGACCCAGGTGCACAGTAGTTAATCCTCCGGAGTCAAGCGGCTTAATGCTGCTTGTCCTTGACGTGGGGTTGAGTTATAGCCGATCATTACCCGCGCTAATATGGGGCTTAGGCCGGTTGTGCAAAATATGCAGTAGTCAGCGAAGCCGCGTCGAGGGGGGACAGGAGGACCAGGGGTATGGTAGTGGGCGTCATCAGGCCTATCGAACTACCCTCGGAACTCGTAAGATACTCATAGGTACCTGGGAGTTGGTCAGCTGTCACGGGCTGCTTCCTGGTGTGTGTGTGTCGTTGTTTTACCAAAAGTAATCTTTGGCAAAGGGGAGTGTTTGTGGCGCTACAAACACATTGCGTAACGGTCCGTATGATTCCATTGTTACAACTTGTAATAATGTTGTTACATTTCGTTATATCGTTTTTAGGACGTATTAGAATGTTGCTACAACTTGCTGTATCGGTTGTTACAATTGTTAGAAGGTGTTAACACTTGTTCAAACGTTGTAGCGACGTCGTACTTTCGTCGTGTGCTTGTCCTACTGACATGTGCTAACTTAAGCAAGAATCCCGCAAGGACCTTAAGTTAATCCCGTCACTAAGATTCACTACGGGCTCACCATAGCCCGTGCTACTTGGAACTTTTTGTTCTAGGTAGCGCATCTTTAACAACAACAACAACTACGACTCAGCCATGCCAGGTACACCGTACTAGACGGTACAAGAAGCCCTCTGGTCGGAGGTGAAGGCTTCCGTGAAGGCTTCATCATCCCGTTAAAACCTGCATGGAAGGATTGACTTCAAATTGCAGAATCATGAGCCATGTTGTGTACGTGGTCCAGAGTTCCTTAATAACCGTTAATGATGTCCTTAGCAGTGAAAGGGTTAAGGGCATTGTGAAAGGTATCTTCGCCTTAATGGGAAGAGTACAAGAGAACTGAGAGTAAGTAGGTCGTAGGGGTCGAGGCTTTGGCCACTATTCATTAAACATTTATGCATTCACTTGCGAAACCTCTACATCTTTCCTCATTCATTGCAGCTGTGTTTGTTTAATAAACAGTTTACGAGCTCCGAGGCACTACGAGGTTGTTTATATCAGCAATAACCTTGCATTCTGAGTTAAGAAGCTCGGAATCAATTTAATGAATGCAAATAAAAGCCGCCATGATGGAGAAAAAGAACTTCAGATCTTGCACGTGGTTAATGTTATCGTGGATCGTGTTAACGTGGATCTTGTTAATGCTTCTGAATCATGGTCCAAAGGTTTCGATCCCGCAAGTGGCCTTGAGAATGAAAAAAAAAACACTTTTAAGTGTAGATAGGTTGTGGCACTGTGCCAGGAGATGAAGGCCGTGATATGTTAGTGCCACCGAGGCGGAGTTTCCTTCGACACATTCCTGGCAATAGAACACCAATATCACAGCAGATTTGGAGCTCTAATCAATAGGCTTAGCAAGGCCAGCGACGCCAATAACTGGGAGCTTCTGGCACTGGGGGACACGACCGTGGATTAAAGTGGGGGGGCGGGGGCGCACCCACGTGCACGCAAGTGGTCCCTGTACACGGTCATCCACACACACATTGTGTGTGTGTGTGTGTGTGTGTGTGTGTGTGTGTGTGTGTGTGTGTGTGTGTGTGTGTGTGTGTGTGTGTGTGTGTGTGTGTGTTTCTCGCGCCGGCGACAAACAATGGGCAGAGTTTCTTTCACCCTATGCCCCTGTTACCTAGCAGTAAATAGGTACCTGGGAGTTAGTCAGCTGTCACGGGCTGCTTCCTGGGGTGTGGGAAAAAAATAAATAAGAATAAAAAAAATAGTAGTAGTAGAAACAGTTGATTGACAGTTGAGAGGCGGGCCGAAAGAGCAGAGCTCAACCCCCTGAAGCACAACTAGGTGAGTACACACACACACACACACACACACACACACACACACACACACACACACACACACACACACACACACACATACACACACACACACACACACACACACACACACACACACACACACACACACACACAAGGCAGCAACCTAACAATGCTTTCATGTTTTTTTCCCAGTACATACAGCTACACGTGGCCCGCGGCTCCTGGGGTTACAACATCAACATTTATCGACTCCCGGGTAGTACAGTCGGCTTCGTTCTAGACGCACAGTCGAGAATTCCAGATTCGAATCCCGAGCGGGGACAGAAATGGTTGGGGCACATTTCCTTTCACCTAATGCCGCTGTTCACCTAGCAGTAAGTAGGAACTCAGGAGTTAATGAGCTTGTTGTGGGATCGCATCCTGGGAGGGGGGGGGGATGAGGGGGACCGCGATACAAGCCTAACGTGTATGAACACACGCTGGCTTCCTGTCCCCCCAACACAATGAACTATTATTCTTACACATGAACAAATCCACAAGGGCCGTGACGAGGGGTTCGAACCTACGTACAAAAGGATCCCAGACGCTGCCTTAATCGACTGAGCTACGACATGGTAAAAAGAATTGCAACCGGGAAATTATTATTATTATTTTCCCAGCTATACACATACCCCGAGGCGCCCCCCCCTTGTGTTGCACCCCCCCCTTGTGTTGCACCCCCCCCCTTGTGTTGCACCCCCCCCTTGTGTTGCACCCCCCCCCTTGTGTTGCACCCCCCCCTTGTGTTGCACCCCCCCCCTTGTGTTGCACCCCCCCCTTGTGTTGCACCCCCCCCTTGTGTTGCACCCCCCCCTTGTGTTGCACCCCCCCCTTGTGTTGCACCCCCCCTTGTGTTGCACCCCCCCCCCTTGTGTTGCACCCCCCCCCCTTGTGTTACAATCTCCACAAGCAATCCAATACTTCGTCTGTGTAACATTACTGACCAAAGCTGGGAGCCGGTCGGCCGAGCGGACAGCACGCGGGACTTGTGATCCTGTGGTCCTGGGTTCGATCCCAGGCGCCGGCGAGAAACAATGGGCAGAGTTTCTTTCACCCTATGCCCCTGTTACCTAGCAGTAAAATAGGTACCTGGGTGTTAGTCAGCTGTCACGGGCTGCTTCCTGAGGGTGGAGGCCTGGTCGAGGACCGGGCCGCGGGGACACTAAAAGCCCCGAAATCATCTCAAGATAACATCAAGAAAGCTTCTCAGCTCATTGTTGTAGTTTATTAAAGAGCTCCTCTACCTAACTACTTCGCTTATGGTTATCTTGAGATGATTTCGGGGCTTTAGTGTCCCCGCGGGCCGGTCCTCGACCAGGCCTCCACCCCCAGGAAGCAGCCCGTGACAGCTGACTGACACCCAGGTACCTATTGGTGGTTTAACACGGGAAATACGGGTCCTCGTTTCATATGTGTTCTAAACGTTATATTATACACACGTTTATGAAAAATGTATTTAATTATTACCTTCATTCGTATGTAAGTGCAGGTCTATCAGAATGTATATATATACA